>NC_081183.1:45088575-45397670 GCF_029867415.1 Vicia villosa | reverse complement strand
TAGAGGCAACCTCGAACCATACCAATAATGTTACTGCAACTTCAAACAAACCATGGCTGCCAATTCTAAATCATGAGTCAGATAATTCCTTTCCTGCGCTTTCAATCGTCTCGACGCATAAGTTACTACTTACTGGTTTTACATCAATACACCATCCAAACCCATCAACGACGCATCACAATATACCACAAATGGTTCCAAAGTCTATTTCACTTTTTCTACTGATTCCTTCATCACTCAAATCCATCAATATTTAAATCATCTTTATCCGCTTATTTATTAAGGACATATTCTACTCGACTTCGTTCCGAACAATCGCGGTAATAAGCATTCCTATTTCAACACTGGTCTAGGCTTCTTTATCCAACATCATAATATCTCCTCATAGGACCACTCTACTGTATTTATAACTCTTCCACAAGTTATAACATAATCTCACCTCTTCGTAGTCTCAAACGACACCCTAATCCGATACTCAAAGTTCAAGATATGAATGTTTCCAACCGTTACCCAAGATACAATACCGATACCATGCAACGAAACTCTATACGACATCTCCAAAACTTCTCAATTGGCACATTTAATCTCTAAGATTGCTTCTCAACAAGCCTCCTCATTATTCCTTTATTCTGTTTAACTCTGACACTGACATCCCATGCCGCACCAACGAACAATCTAGTTCTAAGGACAAGTGTAACCGTAACTTCACCTCTTTCTAACATCATCCTAACACAATTAAATATGTTACAGCTGCTGCAACCATTTTTATAACAAGGTTCATCTCGTTAGCTTTCCGACGCTTCAAACGGAACTCAAATCGGATGTCCAGAACTCCAGTTATGAATTTTCGAAGTTTCATAACGATTCAGCAATCTTCCTGCGATTTGCTTACGAAAATTCTGCTCCAGAACTCATCCTCTTCAAATTAATCTCATTATTAACATCATCTTATCACATCTCTTCGCTTCCAAACTTCTTATAACTTAAACAACACATTTCATCGCTGAAGTTCGATTTCTGCAACATCCTGAAACCAAATTCGTGTACGCCATCATCAACCTTCTTATCCTTGAGATCATATTCGTCTCTTTGCATTACTCGCACTTCGAAACTTTCTCAACAACATCGATAACCTCTCCCATCATCTCAATTACTTACTAGTAATCCTACGACAAGGTCTACGACAATACTTCTTTTAATCACTGCTTCAACAACAACCTTTTACATAGGGCTACTCATACAACAACATCGCAGTACGTCAGTAGCACTTGAGGCATCACAACTTCCAAATTCCATTTCTCAGAAATAACCATCATCTACTCCGAGACACTCCGACTGAACAACAACCACGGTCTTCAGTCCATGTCACCTTCGCTTCAGAAAGCAATAACTCCACACTCTTGTACTACTGCCCCACGCATCTCTCTAACATCTTGCATCTGAGACATATCCGAGAAGCATGACTTCTCCCCCACTAGTTTCAATCCCACTTCTGCAAGCAAACATTTAGAACACACTGAGTACCGACAGTGTTTCACACACATGTCGCATACCGAAAGGAAATTAACAACAAGACTCTGGTCGCAAGGACCGACAATGCTCTGATACCACTATTGTAACACCCTTCTAAAACCCCCACGGAAAATATAATAAAAATTCAGAGTAAACATGAAATACAAGGATGTCACAACTTCTTTAACATAAAATACTATAGTCATTTGTCATGCCACACGAGGAACCATTTAACATAAATACAATTCATGTTCAACACAGCGGATTATAATTCATAACATTGCATAATCATCATCATTCATGCAAGTTCTCTAATACAATTATAAACAACAAAGACCGACATAATAACTCGTCTCTAAACTAGCGTTCCCCAGTGTTACATTCAGAGCATGACTCGACACGGACTAAGGGCTAGCCTATAAGCTATCTTCACCCAATCAAGACGCCGCTACATCCTTAATCTGAAATCATCAAAGTAAGGGTGAGTTTCATTCGAATTAATAAGCATTATGCAATCATAAGCAATAAAATCTCATAGTAATTATCATCCACTCAATCATACATATAATCAGAATTATTACAACAAGTAAACATCAATCCAACAATATTGGCCATCGGCCCACAACTCATCAATTATACTAATGATCAAGTTATATTAACAACATATTCTTAATACATCAATCATATAAACACACCAAGGCATAACACTGAATTCCATCCAATCATGTTATAACCAATGCATATGATTAAACTGACACTATGCATGTGGTACCATACATGGGATATACCCATCCAACTGATATCCTCATCACTGAGATACAGTTTAACCAGCACCGATTCCACACACAGAGAATCATGCTCACCAAATATCCAGCACCGATTCCACACACTGGGAATCATGCTCACCAAAATATCCAGCACCGATTCCACACACTGGGAATCATGCCCACCAAAATATCCAGCACCGATTCCACACACTGGGAATCATGCCCACCGTTTTGATCCACTTTCATCACCGGGATCCATCACCAAAAATGTATGCCAATGAATGCAACATATAACATGCTTACAACATCACCAATCCGATGTAACACATCGTCTCATTATCATCACCAAATCATCACCAATAAGCATGTATATATTCTTAGCATTCATACAAACATATCACACATACATTCACCACAGTTCACATGTTAATATTAACAGTATATTAACATTCATAATTCATCAATCATCACCACGTTCATACATCGTTACATCTAACATCATTGCACACAATGTAACCAATTATCAAAACAACCCAACAACATAATCACAAAATATGTATTCATTTACGACATGTTATAAACCAACATCACCCAATAAATATCACAATCTCATCACCAATACAGAACATGCATCAATAGTCATATATATAAGCACATATACATATACTATCTTTCAATTCATTAATAATTAAATCGAGTTTAAAAAGTAAAGTTGGCTATTGCCCATTTTATCAATTCATCAGATAAAGCATCTCACTAGCTTCACAACGCCCAAAACGGCACATAAATCGGATACTCGGATCAAAAGTTATGAGTTTTCAAAGATAAAACATTTTTAGAAAAAGTGCTGCAGGAACGGGGTTGTCCCTACGTGGGAACCGGTTCCTGGCAGCTTCAAAGTCACGTCTCTGATTTTTACTATGGGGAACCGGGTTGTCCCTACATGGGAACCGGTTCCCAGCTACCCAGAACCCATATTTCTCTGTTTTTACAAGGGGGAACCGGTTCGTCCCACATGGGAACCGGTTCCTACGTACCTGCACAGCAAAAATCACCATTTTGACAGCATTTACCATATCCCAATACCCCAATTTCAGGTACATACGAACATACACACAATTATCATTGTTTTTCACACAATTACACATTTCAAACAAGTTATTGACATGTATTAACATCATATATCACAAGTATCAACAAAATCATGCCAATTCATACAAGATTATCAAAACCTAACAAAATTCCCAAACCCGACACGTACGATTGAACTAGACAACAATCCTAATCAATCATACTACCTACAATCACATAAGGAATACTAACCCGAAGAATCCCCCCTTACCTCAGAGTCGAATCTTCGAAGTTCTCTTCCCCTTTGGCTCTTCTCACTTTCACGTGTTCTCCTTTCTTCAGACTCAGTTCCTGCTTCTCCTTCCTCTTTTCCCCAAATTCCTTATTTTATGAAAAATAAAATAATTATTATAATGGGCTTGCTTAGTCAACACCCCCTCTTCTGCTAATCACCACTCTAGGCCCAAATGTCAATATTTCATCATTTTCCAAATAATTCCAAATAAAAATACTAAAATTCCAATTATTTAATTTAAATCCAAATTAAATTAATAAACTGAAATTATGGGGTCAAGAATTCAAGCTTTTTTAATATTAAAAAATCAAAGTTTCAACAAAGGCAACTAAGACACATCTTAGCTTCAATTCTAAGCACACATAGCTTATAAATAAGCTATCATAGTTCAGCAAACAAAGGGAGACGAGTTCAGAAGCATCCATAAGCATATAACATACTTGTAACCACTTGTAATTTTCAAAGAAACTTGAAATTCGAATTTTAAGTTTCAGTCCATTTCAATATAAAATAAGCATTCAAACATCATCTCTGAGCTACACTGAAACAATTCCAATCATTTCCAAGTCCTAAACTTCATTGAATCGAGCTATATAAAGCCACGGTTTATTCAAACTAAAACCAACTTATATCTCATAACTCACGCATATTTAACAAGATGTAGATGCATAATTGTGTTTGGTTTGAAGCTCTGGTCGTTTCTGGAGCTTCAATTGGACTTTAATGGCTGTTTGTAGCATATACCATTTTAGGGTTTGCTTAGTTCAAAATTAGGGTTCTTCATTAGGGCCAAAATTAAGCAAAATTAAGGACATGGTTAAATTCAGCGGAACAAGACGAATCGAATGGTACCATTGCGCCAAATTTATTTGCTTGTTTACCCCTATTCGTTATTTTGCAGATTTAGGGTTCACTTATTATAGCGCTTTTTTACAAAAGCGCTGTTGAAAGCCCTGGCTGAAGGTTGAAGACGAAGACGTGTCTTCCTCCTATTGGATGGCACGCGCGCGCAGGTTTTAAATTTTCTCTAATTCTGTGCCTTGCAGGTATAACGTGTGCCATGTGCCTCAATTTCTGGACCACCTGATTTCATTTAATGAGTCATCCAACGCTCCAGATCACGTGTGCACATCATACTCCCTCAATCAAACCACACAGGATCAGTATCCTTTTATTTTCTATTTTATTTTCTATTTTATTTTAATTTCTTTGATAAATTAAGTAAAAATAGTTTTAAAAATCCAAAAAATACACAAAAAATATTTTTAGACTTCTAAAATAATATATTATTTTCTGAAATAAAAATATTTTATTTTTCTTCAAAATTTCAATATTTTGCATAATTAATTAGTATATATTTATATATTTGCTTTTTAATTATTCTAACCAATCAAAAAATCATAAAAAAAATTGTTCTTTATATTAAATATTGTTTATATATTATAAAATAATTTTGTACATATTTTGAATAATTTTCTTTTTAAGTTTTAATTATTTGTATAATTATTTGCATAATTATGTTTTAATTAACTTAAATCAATTTCAAATCAATTCCAAAAATTCCAAAAAAATTAGTTTTGTTTTAAAATTAATTGACAAATATTTTGTACATATTTTTGAACTTATTTCTAGGTTTAAATCTATTTTCATCTTTTTTCTTCATTTTAATTTAATTAATCATGCATTAATTATAATTAAAATCAATCATAAAAAATCCAAAAACATGCCTTTTATTTTTTTGCAATTTAAATTCCTAGATAAATGTATAGGATGTCAAATTCATGTAAATAGGTTTAGTTTACATTTCCTGCACAATCGATGTAATAGCGTAGATTTACTTTCCGCACTTTACATTTCCGCATTTTAATTTCCCGCATATATATAAACTGCGTGTATGTCAAAGATAAAATTGAACCGTTAGATCACTAACTTCAAAGATAAATATCTGAATCCAATCACAATCACACTTGCACCTCTTCAGGTAATACCCTTCTCATTCTTTCAAAATCAAAGTCAAATTCTACTGTTTTGAGTACAAAATCGAACCTTGCGTTTATATCCGGTGAAAGGATAGATTTTTAAAGGAAATAGGATAAAGACCTTACAACTCAGGGTAGACCTCCTAGTTTGCTTGCTCAAATCAAAACAAACAAAATTCTCATACATTGTTGATTTTTCAAAACTTTCAAAAAAGGCAATACTTTGTATATATCCAAACACGGATTATTACAAAGTTAAAGTTCTTTTCAAAAAAAAACATCTTTCGAAAGATAAACAAGCATTTTGTATACATCCACACACGGATCATTACAAAATTCAATTTACAAAAGTATTTGGAAACACATATGAGCAATTTCAGAGCAATTGAAAAGTGATCGAAAAACAAGTGAGCTAAGCAAACTTAAGAGCCCATGGATAACCATGGATACAAAGGGTGCTAATACCTTCCCTTTGTATAACCTACCCCCTTACCCATAATTTCTTAAAGGTCTTTTTTCTGTGTCTTTTATAAACCTTTCCTTAATTGGATAAAATAAAAGGTCGGTGGCGACTCTGTGATATTTTCAGAAATGCGAAAGCATTAAGCAATAAAAAAGACTCAGTTCACGTATCTCTACAGATCAGAGGTATGGCCCGGGATTAAAAAATCGGAGGTCCACAGAACTGGCGACTCTGATGGGGATTTACTTTCAAAAACAAAATGTTTTCAAAAGGGGTTACCTTAAGAGAATAGATCACTTCGATGTTTTCAATTGTTTGACTTGATTGCTCTATTTTTCAAAGGTTTGCTTGGGTATTTTGCTTGTGTGAAAGATTCTAACCCGAATCTCGAGATACCTTAAGTATATGACAATAGACCAAGGAAACTGTACGGCATGTACCGATACGGTTGATCGGGTAGTCATCGTTAGTGTGATACTTTGGTTTATACTGATGTCCCTTGAAAACGATCAAGGAGTATATTAGGCTTCCGAAATGTCATTAAACACTAATTTGTCTTAGAACCTTTTTAGTTGAACTTGACTTGTGGCCTATTAAGTGGCTAGCTTTGAAATTGATCGAAGTTAGTTATCCTCGAGGAATATTTTGATCGGCCACTCGAGCGCCGTATTGAGATGTTACTTCCAAGGATCATAGAACCCGAATACTATTCTAGGACAGGTTTTAACCAACTCAACTTCAGTGGGGAGGGTATCACCTATCAGCTCCATGCAAGCCTTTAAACCTAAGGCTATTGTTTGATTTGTTTTTGTGTGCCACATGTTTGCATCATAAGCATATCATTTTTGCACCAAACACTTCAAGGATCAAAGAGTTTACCTTTGTTTTTGCAGGTAATGGCTCCCGCCACCAAAGATTACATCCGAATCAACATCTCAACGGTACCATCTGAGCTAAAAGACTTGGTGTCAGAATTCCCCAGGAATGTTCAATTCACTGAAAAGCATGGTCACCTACTCCATTTGGTTACCTCAAAATTTGAAGAAGACATGATACGGGTCCTGTTCCAGTTCTTTGACCCTGAACATCATTGCTTTACCTTTCCTGATTACCAGTTGGTACCCACTTTGGAAGAATTCTCTGAACTAATGGGATTGCCTGTTCGAAATCAATTACCTTTCACTGGTTTAGAAAGGATTCCAAAACCTGAAGTCATTGCTGCTGCTTTACATCTGCGGAAATCAGAAATCGAGTCCAATTGGGAAACAAAGAGTGGAGTTAAGGGTTTGCTTGCCAAGTTCTTGTTGGAAAAGGCTCGACTACTGCTAGAAAACAAAAGTTATCCAGCTTTTGAGGAAGTTATGGCACTTTTGATCTATGGGTTGGTTTTATTCCCTAATCCCGACCAGTTCATAAGTGTACACATCATCAACCTTTTCCTAATCCGTAACCCGGTACCAACCTTGCTGGGAGACATTCTACATTCTCTACACACTCGTACCATGAAGAAACGAGGAACTCTCATGTGCTGTATACCACTACTGGCTAGGTGGTTTACATTTCATCTTCCCCGATCAGTGTTGAGAAATGAACAAAGAATGCATTGGTCTCACAGGATTATGTCTTTGTCTCATTCAGATATCCGGTGGAACAACTTCTTTCAAAGAGACATTACTATCATTGATCATTGTGGAGAGTACCCTAATGTGCCACTCCTTGGCATCAAAGGAGGTATCACTTACAATCCCTCTTTAGCTCTACGCCAATTCGGATATGCAAGGAGCAACGGTCCTCATGACATGATTATCCATGGCATTGTGTTTGATTACGAGAATGATTCTCATAGACACCGACGAAGGTTCATACATGCATGGGGCAGTGTCTATAGAATAGAAAGCAAAACTCTGGGGCAATGGAATTCTATTCCTATGGAACCTTACCTCAGATGGGTCCGCACTCATGCTCAGAAACTCCTTATACCATATCCTGCTTTTCTACCTGTGACTATTGAACCAAAGGTCGAAGGATATGAACCTCAAGTTATTCTACACCCGGACATGCCAACTGACCTAGAAGAGTTGCAAAAATCTTGGGTTCAACTCAAAGAGGAAAGAGACACCTTCAAATCATACTGTCAAGACTATGAGAGAAGGATATTGGAGCTCACCGGACAGCTTCAAGAAGAACGGCAGATCAACACATTCCTGGGGGCAAAGAGAAAGCGTCCACGGGAGACCTGAAGGATCATTTATTTTATTTCTGTCTTGTAAGCCCAAATGAGGCAAAGAAAAAAGAAGCAAAAAAAAAAAAAAGAGAAATAAATTGATTAACTAACGTTTGTTTCTTCTTTAACAAATCTAAACTCTAAGATCCTTGAAACATTGCACACACATTTCATTTCATGCATTGCATATACATTTCATACATTGCATTCATATACATTGCACATACATTTCATACATTGCATACACATGGCATCCAGTCATACACATTTCATAACAGGTTCACATGACGGATTTCTCATCTCCTCGCTGTTTATTTCAGTCAGAAGAGATGGAATCCGAGGCAAGCATCAAGAATCTCGAAGCACAGAATGCCCAAGTTCAAGTGGCAATTCTGGAACTGGCAAAGGGGCAGCAAGAACTGAAAGCCCTGATAATCAAGAAGAAAAAGAAGCCCAAAGGATCTGTAGGTGTGAGTCACCTGAGAAGAAAGATCAAAATCCCA
Source organism: Vicia villosa (assembly GCF_029867415.1). Taxonomy (NCBI): domain Eukaryota; kingdom Viridiplantae; phylum Streptophyta; class Magnoliopsida; order Fabales; family Fabaceae; genus Vicia; species Vicia villosa. Next base: position 45,388,856 of record NC_081183.1, on the reverse strand, counting down.
GTCAAAAAGTTCACAAAGCCACTGATCCCTGAAACAGTTGGTGATGATGAACAAGAAGACAATCAAAGCAACCAGGGTTCTGCTAAACCCTCTCTCTCTTCAAATGAAGAAAATGATCATTCTGGGGACGAACCGGATGATGAAAAATACCAACAGCTGGAAGACCGTATGAAAGCTATGGAGATACAAAAAATACCTGGCTTAGATTTCAATGATCTGGGGCTCATCTCGGATGTTGTTATCCCTCCAAAATTCAAAGTTCCTGTCTTCGCAAAATATGATGGAGTTTCCTGCCCGAAACTACATCTGAGATCCTATGTGAGGAAGATACAACCTCATACAACAGATAACAAATTGTGGATTCACTTCTTCCAAGAAAGTCTGTCGGGTACACAACTTGAATGGTATTACCAGCTGGAAAATACCAAGGTTCATACTTGGGAAGAATTAGCTGCTGCTTTTTACAAACAGTACCAATACAATGCTGATCTTGCACCAACCCGTACTCAACTAAGGGGCATGTCTATGGGACCAAAAGAAAGTTTCAAAGGATATGCACAAAAATGGAGAGATATGGCTGGAAGGGTTCAACCACCCTTATCTGATCGCGAACTAGTTGACATGTTCATGGGCACTTTAACTGGCCCTTTCTATAGCCATTTGCTGGGAAGTTCATCATCAGGTTTCACTGACCTGATACTGACCGGAGAACGTGTCGAAAGTGGCATTCAAAATGGAAAAATTCAAATAGGTTCCTTCTCTGGTACTACAAAAAGGCCCATCAGCGGGAGAAATGAGGTCAATGCAACACAAATTCAAAAAAGTCACAAAAATGAGCAGCATCAATCTGTAGGGGCAGTTCTGATCTCCGCATCTGCACCTCAAAAAGATCAACAGCCAAAATATACGCATCGACCAGATGCACCAAGAAGAAATTTCACCAAAATCAACATGCCAATCTCTCAGGCATTGCAGCACTTGCTAAAAGCAGATCTGATCACCTTAAGAGGTCCTCCAAAGAATGTCAACACTTCCTCTCCGAATTATCGCCCTGATGCGACATGTGCATATCACTCAAACTGTCCAGGACATGACGCAGATCACTGCTGGGACCTGAAAAATAAAATACAAGATATGATAGATGCTGGTGAAATTGAGTTCGATCCTCCAGAAACTCCAAATGTCATCACTGCACCTATGCCAAAGCATGACAAAACTGTTAACGCTATCCTGGACACTATTTACATCTATAATGTGAACGAGTTATCAACTCCACTCTGCGAAGTCAAAGGAAAGCTAATCTGAGCTGGTTACTTCCCAGGATGTGACCCCGACTGCTTTTATTGCTCATGCCTGCCCAATGGTTGTGAAAATCTGAGGATGGGAATTCAAAAATGGATGGATCGCCGTATCATTATGTTTGAGAGGCTCCCTTCTATGGACGTGCTGTGCGAAGTCTTTGCAAACGGGATAAAAATAGAAGATGCCTCAGTGATCTCCAGCTTACCATTCAAAATCTCTGCTAAGGCTCCATTCAAAATTTCTGCTACACTCAAAGTGGCATCAGTAGTCATTGCTAGTCCAACTCCATTTCCATACTCCTCAAACAAAGCTGTCCCATGGGGATACGACGCTAATGTTTACGTTCATGGAGTTAAGCAGAGTACCTCGACTGAAGAGACCGCAAAGTTAACTACTCCAACTGTGGGTAATATTGTGGGTACCAGCAAGATCACGAGAAGTGGAAGAATCTTTTCACCAGAAATTTCTCCAAATGTTGCTGCTGGTCCAGTCCGAGTCCCAGTTCCTAATCAAAATATCAACGCTCGAGGCAAAGAGCTACAAGCTGAACAAGTTCAAACCATGGTGGAGATCACTGCTGAGGATCCATCAAAGCAAGAAATGGAGGAAATATTGAAAATCATCTGCAAGAGTGATTACAATATTGTTGAGCAACTGGGGCACACCGCTTCAAAAATCTCAATGCTATCTCTGCTAAAATATTCAGAAGCTCATGCCAAAGCTCTGATGAAGTTCCTGAAAGCTGCGCATGTGCCTCAAGAGATCTCAGTCGACCAATTTGAGAATTGTGTTGCCAATCTAACCGTGAGCAATGGTCTCGGTTTCTCCGATGTGGATCTAACCCCTGCTGGAAAAAATCACAACAAAGCCTTACATATCTCCATTGAATGTAATGGCACCACTCTATCTCATGTGCTAGTAGATAACGGTTCTTCTCTGAACGTGTTACCAAAAACAGTACTAGAAAAGCTTGACTTCGAAGGAATTGTGTTACAGCCAAGTGATGTTGTGGTAAGAGCCTTTGACGGGTCAACCAGAACGGTATACGGAAAAGTGAATCTCCCGATCAGAGTGGGTTCTCAAATCTTTGATTCTATCTTTTACGTAATGGAAATTCACCCAGCCTACTCCTGTTTACTTGGACGCCCTTGGATACATGGGGCAAACGCTGTAACTTCTACCCTGCATCAGAAGTTAAAATATCCAGTAAAAGGAAAGATTGTCACAGTCTATGGCGAAGAGGAATATGTGGTTAGTCACCTAAGCAATTCCAAATATGTTGAGTTGGAGGACGAATTCATCGAAACTCCATGCCAATCATTTGAGGTGGTCTCCCCAGATGTCTCTACCACCAAGCATATTCCTGCTACTCCAACTACAACTATGGCTTCTCTCAAAGATGCCAAAGCCATGATTGAACAGGGTGATTGCACAGTATGGGGACAGCTTCCCGATATACCCTACAAATCTGACAATCTAGGCCTGGGCTATGATAGCAAAAATCAAAAGAATGATCAAAGTCCTCGTTCTGAAGGATTGATGTCACACTTCGTCAGCCAAGAAGTAAATGCTATTGAAGATGAAGGAGTGTTCATGAACCATATCATTCAGCCATATCCAGATGAAATTCCACCTATTTCCATGGGAATGTGGGATGTTGTTCAAGAACCAAACGGCGGGTATAATTATCAGTATGCCACACCTCAGAATTCTTATATTGCTATGGAGGACCTTACCCCGACTGGATGGGGTGATCAAATTGGAAATGACGAAAGTTTCACAAGTCCCGTCAATGAGCAATATCAAAATCCACCCAAAGAAGTATGGGACACGCTAGGAGAACCCAGCGGCAAATATGACTATATGGTGAAATATTCCGCTCCTCCAAGCTCACAAATTGCTATGAAGGACATTGTCCCAACTGGATGGGATGAACATTACGATGACAACTTCGCTTTCGAAGAAGCCAGGGAAATATCAAATAACGAGGGTTGCTTTCTGTCAGCATACACTCCTCATCAAGATGCACAAGTCTCTATTCAAAACATCATCCCGACTGCATGGGACGGCCTTATCGAGCATCTCGCTCAGCCAACAGAGATATCTCAGCCTGGGCTCTCGTATCCAGCAGAGTATATCACTTATCCCGAAGGAACACCGGCTCATTTTCCCACTAATGAAATCAATGCTGTGGAAGATGAAAAAGACAACTGCAATTGGAACAGCTGGGTACCCCCTGCTCACAATAGTGGATTGAACAATTGGAAAGCTGAGGATGTGATCTCCTTTGACCAGGAGTAAATTCCATTTCCTGTTTTCTTTGTGTATAATGTGCAAAGATAAAAGTGGTTCCTGAACAATCGAACCATGAGCTTGAAAGCCGTGTGCCTTAGCACACTGGTCCTTCTATAAGGGCTTATCATATCATGATCATGTGCATTCAATAAAATCATGGGACGCTTGCATATTTAAATTTTGTGATCCTTTTTCCTTCTTTCTTCGCTTTCTAATAGCTATGTTTTTTTTTCACACATACTCACATAATTAACTTGCAGATTCACATACACTTTGGATCCAGTCAACAACGATTCTGCTATTGCCCGTCATGACTTTGAAAATCCGATCTACCAAACTGAGGACGAAAGTGAGGAAGATTGTGAAGTGCCAAGAGAACTTGCAAGGCTGCTAGAACAAGAAAACAAGGCCATACAGCCTCATGGGGAGCCAATTGAGGTCATCAACTTGGGCAGCAACGAAGAAATGAAAGAAGTCAAAATAGGGGCTGATTTAGAACACAGCGTCAAGCAAAGACTGATTCAAATGTTGCGAGACTACGTCGAGATATTCGCCTGGTCCTATGAGGATATGCCAGGCCTTGACACGGACATCGTAGTTCATCGCCTGCCAATCAAAGAAGGTAGCATTCCAGTCAAACAGAAACTACGAAGGAGTAGGCCTGATATGTCAAAAAAGATCAAAGACGAGGTTGAAAAACAGTTCAATGCCGGATTCCTAAAAGTTGTAAGTTATCCTCCTTGGATAGCTAACATCGTCCCTGTACCTAAAAAAGACGGGAAAGTCAGAATGTGCGTGGACTACAGAGATCTGAACCGGGCAAGCCCCAAAGATGATTTCCCTTTACCACACATCGATGTACTGGTTGACAATACCGCACAATGCAAGGTATTCTCCTTTATGGACGGATTCTCAGGGTACAATCAAATCAAGATGGCACCCGAAGACATGGAAAAAACAACCTTCACAACACCCTGGGGAACCTTTTGTTACAAAGTAATGCCCTTTGGTCTGAAAAACGCAGGAGCAACCTATCAACGTGCAATGGTAGCGCTATTTCATGATATGATTCATCAAGAAATAGAGGTGTATGTCGATGACATGATTGCAAAATCCAACACCGAGGAAGAACATCTGGGTCATTTACACAAGTTGTTTGACAGACTCAAGAAATACAAGTTGCGACTGAACCCAAATAAGTGTACCTTTGGAGTAAGATCCGGCAAACTCTTAGGTTTCATCGTCAGCAGCAAAGGTATTGAGGTTGATCCCGCCAAGGTTAAAGCCATTCAAGAAATGCCTATACCTCGTACCGAGAAACAAGTCAGAGGATTCTTGGGACGTCTAAATTACATCGCCCGATTTATTGCCCACATGACTACTACTTGTGTGCCGATCTTCAAACTGTTGAAGAAAGATCAAGTGGAAAGGTGGAATGACAAATGCCAGTTAGCCTTTGACAAAATCAAAGAATATCTCCAAAAACCTCCAATCTTGTTGCCACCTGTGGAAGGCAGACCTCTGATAATGTACCTAACTGTGTTAGAAGACTCAATGGGGTGTGTACTAGGACAACATGACGAATCCGGCCGAAAGGAGCACGCAATCTACTATCTTAGCAAAAAGTTTGCCGATTGTGAAACAAGATACTCACTACTCGAAAAAACTTGTTGTGCCTTAGCTTGGGCAGCTCGCCGACTAAGACTGTAACACCCCAAATCTACCCCAAGCATTTATGCGGAAAATATCAGAGTATAAAAATTCTCAACGGAATCAGGATGTCACACATTCAACATAAACATAAACCTGTCATGCTTTTCAAACTAATACATAACACTATCAGGATTGGAGTGAACAAAACTCATAACATATATCTCAACTTATGAATAATATAGTATTCATAGCATAATCCAAACTTAGGTTCAACATGCAACAGATTCACAATGATTCAGCAATTAAGACATAACATCTTTTGAATCATAAAAAGCAACAATACAAACAACACCTCAAATACATCATAAGGTTCAATAAACAAATAACAACATCAAGCAAGTGTTCATTTCCCCCCAAGTGCTACATATCAGAGCAATGACACCCAAAACTCGACTATAAGCGGAAACAGCTACTCATCTGGATTACCTGCACGTTACCCACGTGGAGGCAACATTCAAACAGAAAGGGTGAGATATCAAACTATATAAATAGGATTATGATAAATCATATATTAGGTAAGGAATATAAATGAATCACCGTTTCACACAACATCAACATAAACAACACAAAGAACATCATCAAAGAACAGTCTTGATATCAAGACATCGACATCTTCGACAAATCAACACATAAGCATCACAATGCATAGACAACAAATTCGACCAACAACAACTAATAATGACTCGAATGCGACTCAAATATGCATATGCATGTGGTACCATTGGAGTAAAACTCCCAACTTAGAACATTGCCAGTAATTTCGAGGCATAAGGCAAAGCCTTCAACACGGTCACATATCAACATCACACCGTTCAACTTTATGTTATGCTATGCTATGCGGAAATATACAACGACCACAATTCGACAACGAAACAACGACATATCAACAACACAACCACGGTCACATATCAACATCACACCGTTCCATTTTAGCCAAAGGCTCACAACACAACTTATCAATTCATAGCGTTATATGTAGAATATCAAAATTTGCTATGATTCACACTATGAGACTATTCACATAAGAATGCACGAAATAATCATATTGGCAATCACAACATTAATCGCAACAAAAGCATCCAAAACAAAATCACAAATTGCGGCCAATTCGCAAAATAATCGCAATATGCCAATATATCAAATAAGCCAAAACAACTTCCAAATTTACATCTAACTCAATTAGAGATAACGTTAATTATCAAAACAACATCATTGACATAGCAATATATTATTCTCAACCTAAATATTCAACCAAAACACAATTACGGTCAATTTCTCAAGATCCCGTAATTTACCGATAGACCGAATAATTTATCCAAGTCTAAGTATTTTTCCAATTAAATAGACTTATTGAATTAATTCTACTATTTAATTAAATCAACCAATTAATAATTACACTACATTAGTTCCAATTTACAATTTCATTTTCTAATTCAAAACCAACATTTAATAAAAAGGATATTCAAATCTACACAATTTTGGTCGGTTCGTAAAATAGCACAATTTCAACAAAATATCACCACCACATTAACCTACTAATTAAACTTAGCTATCACGTAAATTTTCATCAAATTCCGGACAACTAATTATACCGCTTAATTCGGCTAATTCGACCAAACGGGACAGTTTTTAACTTTTTCAGCATCTTGCTACTAACAATTTATCACAACTATTAATTTACCATCTATTAATATTTCCTGTACAAGAATTGGATCTGTTTCTAATTCAATTCTAATATTACTACTAGGCATCTGCATTGTTCTGCTATTTTGTTCTGCTATTTTGGTTTATCAGTTAACATGATGTACCAAAATAATATTAATCTCCAATAGTTATTTAATACTTGAGTTGATACAGATATTATAAGATGAAACTATCTATCTTAATACAAAATCTATACTGTTTCAAATAGTTATCCTACTACTTAACCATCTAATATACATAGAAACAAAATAAAGCAAAGTCATGGTCAAGGGTGGTGTTGTGCGGCACCCCTTCCCTCATCTATCTCACTTCTTTAATTCACTTCCAGGTAATTAAAAGAAAACACAAATATGTTATATATATGTATATATTAATTTAAGAGTGAGATACATAGCATATTCATACAATGAATTTTCTATTTTGCCTAACATACTATTCACGGTTATGCCACAACAATGCTTCACAGATTCTAACAACAAATTCAATTTTAACTACAATCCAACCAATTTCAACACAACACAGTAGTGAAACTAATACTCTAAACCCACATAAAATTCATCATATTCCCATTTAGGTAGTAAGAATCCCCCCTTACCTTGGATTGAGTGCAGCTCTAAGAAGATTCAATTGAAAATTGGAGAAAAAATGCACTTTAGAGCAACACTTTGGGTCTCCTCTTCAAACCCTAACCCCTCTTTTCTTTCTCTCCTCTTCTTTCCTCGGTTTCTCTCTTTTTTTCTTTTTTTTTCTTTTACTGAAAACTACTACTTCTCTCTACCTCTCTTCTACTTCTATTTTTTAAAAAAAAAAAGACTATATTAATTATTAATACCCAAATGGGCCTAATAAAATATACCCCCCTAATATCTAAAGATGTCATTAAATAAGCCCAATATTATTTCCACACTTAATATAAAAATAATACTTCCACTAAAACTCAATTAAAATAAAATTCGATTATTTTAATATACCGACTTATTACTCAGTGTCTCATATTTCCGGTCTAAACTTAATTACTCAGAAAATTCCCAAAACGCTAAATATTAACTCATTAATATTTCTAATACTAAAAATATTAAAATTATCGATTAAATGTCGATCCGCTATCCCGAACTAATACCGACTAAATCGTCCCAAAACGCAAAAATTTCAGAAAACATCACAAATATCTAAATTAAGCAAATAATTATTTTTCCGCGCGTTACAACTCTCCCCCACTAGAATATTTTCGTCCTCGAAAATAGAAATTTACCTGATTCAAATAACTCGGGATAGGAATCTCGCATCTTGCTCTCTAATTCCCATGTCAAGCTTTCACCAGCAGCTCCTAACCAGACAACTTTCACCAAAGTAATCTCTTTACCTCTTAGAATCTTTATCTCACGATCCACAATTCGCACAGGCATTGTCTCCACTGTGAGATTATCACGCACTTGCACATCGTCCATCTGAATCACATGAGACGGATCGGAAACATACTTTCGGAGTTGTGACACATGAAACACATCGTGCAAATTAGCAAGATTTGGCGGTAACGCCACACGGTAAGCAACTTTCCCAACTCGATCCGATATCTGATACGGACCAATAAAACGAGGAGTGAGCTTTTTAGATTTAAGAGCTCGCCCAACACCAGTCACAGGTGTGACTCTCAAAAATACATGATCACCAGCTTGGAATTCCAAATCTTTCCTCCTCTTGTCATGGTAACTTTTCTGCCTACTTTGAGAAGCTTTCATCTTATCTCGAATAAGCTTCACTTTCTCAGTAGTCTCCCTAACAATCTCGGGTCCAAGTACCACACTCTCACCCGATTCATGCCAACACAACGGAGTCCTACACCTCCGACCATACAACGCCTCAAAAGGTGCCATCCCAATACTAGAATGGTAACTGTTATTGTAAGTGAACTCAATCAACGAAAGATACGTATCCCACGAACCTCCTTGTTCAAGAACACACGCTCTCAACAAATCCTCTAATGACTGAATAGTCCTCTCAGTCTGACCATCAGTTTGTGGATGATACGCCGTACTCAACCTCAACTTAGAACCCAACGCCTCTTGCAAACTCTTCCAGAAATCGGAAGTAAACCTCGGATCTCTATCCGACACAATACACAAAGGAACACCATGCAACTTTACAATCACCTTGACATATATCTCTGCTAACTTTGCAATCGGGAATGTGATGTTAATAGGTATAAAGTGTGCCGACTTCGTAAGCCTATCAACAATCACCCAAATCGAATCAAATCCTCTCAAGGTATTAGGTAATCCTGTTACAAAGTCCATCGAAATGCTATCCCATTTCCACTCTGGAACTTCTAACGGTTGCATCAACCCTGCAGGCTTCTGATGCTCGATCTTCGACTTCTGGCAAGTCAAACAAGCATACACAAACTGTGCCACATCACGTTTCATACCAGGCCACCAAAACAAACTCTTCAAATCTTGATACATCTTTGTAGCTCCTGGATGAATACTCAAACTGCTTCTATGACTCTCTTCAAGAATCACTTTCTTAATCTCTTCATCATCCGGAATACAAATACGATCTCGGAATCTCAACACACCATGCACATCTAACTTGAAATCATCCTTCTCAAGTCGATCGGTTCCTACCATCAAATCCACCAACTTCACATCTAGCTTCTGAGCCTCTTTGATATTGTCGAGAAAGTCATTGTTAATCTTTAACATTCCCAACATAACACTATGCGGTGTCACTTCACAAACTAAGCTCAAATCTCGGAACTGCTCAATCAACTCCAACTCCTTAGCCATCATAGCCGACATATGCAAGGTCTTTCGGCTTAAAGCATCGGCTACAACATTAGCTTTTCCGGGATGATAATTCAAACCGAAATCATAATCCTTCAATAATTCTAACCACCTTCGCTGCCTCATATTCAACTCTTTTTGATCAAAAAGGTACTTCAAACTCTTATGGTCACTAAACACTTCAAATCTAGAACCATAAAGATAATGCCTCCAAATTTTCAACACAAAGACCACTGCAGCCAACTCTAGATCATGCGTAGGATAATTCTTTTCATGAGTTCTCAACTGCCTAGACGCATAAGCAACCACTTTACCATTCTGCATAAGCACACCACCTAACCCCATCAGACAAGCATCACAGTACACAACGAAAGGCTCTCCCGGATTAGGCAAAGTCAAAACTGGAGCCGACGTCAACCTCTTCTTCAACTCATTGAAACTTTCTTCGCATCGAATATCCCACACAAAAGCTTTTCCCTTGCAAGTCAATCTTGTCAACGGAAGTGCCAATTTAGAAAATCCCTCGATAAACCGTCTATAGTAACCGGCTAAACCCAAGAAGCTTCTAATCTCAGTAGCTGATTTCGGAGCTTCCCATTGTAACACAGCATCAACTTTAGAAGGATCCACGGCAATGCCATGACCAGAAATGACATGACCAAGAAAACTAACTTCATGCAACCAGAATTCACACTTAGACAACTTGGCATACAACTGCTTCTCTTTCAGAACTTGCAACACAATCCTCAGATGCTCTTCATGCTCTTCTTCAGATTTAGAGTAAATTAGAATGTCATCAATGAATACCACTACAAACCGATCCAAGTAAGTATGAAAAATACGGTTCATGTACTCCATGAATACTCCCGGCGCATTAGTAACACCGAAGGGCATCACCGAATACTCGTAGTGTCCATACCGAGTCCTGAACGCGGTCTTCTGAATATCATCTTCTTTTACTCTAATCTGGTGATATCCGGACCTCAAATCAATTTTAGAAAACACACTAGCACCCACCAATTGATCCATCAAGTCATCAATTCTTGGAAGCGGATACTTGTTCTTGATCGTCACTTTATTCAATTGCCGATAATCAACACAAAGTCTCATACTTCCATCTTTCTTCTTTACTAACAACACAGGCGCTCCCCACGGCGATACACTTGGTCTTACAAACTTTTTCTCAAGCAAATCTTCTAATTGCTTCTTCAGTTCAGATAACTCAGATGCAGACATCCTGTACGGTGCCATAGAAACAGGTCTGGTACCAGGTACAAGATCAATCGCAAACTCAACTTCTCTTTCTGGAGGTACATCAGGAATTTCATCAGGAAACACATCAGGAAATTCTCGCACCACCTTTAACTCATCAATTCTAACTTGATTCTCAAAAGACAATGACGCCATCAACGAGAACATTTGTGCTTCGTCTTGCATCAATTGCCTCAACTGCTTACCAGTCAACAAACCAACTCCTTCTTCCTCGGGAGAAGAAAACCTCAAGGACTTGTTAAAACAGTTGATATGAACATAGTTATACTCTAACCAATTCATACCCAAGATCACATCTAATCCACTCAACGGCAAACAAATCAAGTCAACAACAAAGTCTTTGTCGAAGATCGACAAAGGACACTTTGAACACATCAGAGAAGTAGTCACCGATCCCTTAGCTGGAAGATCGACAACCATCTCCCCATTCATGGAAGACAACATAAGACCCAATCTTTCAACACAATCAGAAGCAATAAAACAATGAGTAGCACCAGTATCAATAATAGTGATTAAAGGAGTACTATTAATGAAACATATACCTCTGATGAGTCGGTCTCCACTAGCTGTAGGAGTCCCAGCCAAAGCAAACACCTTTCCACCAAATTGTGCCTTCTTCTTTGGACACTGGCTACCAACGTGTCCCTCTTCGCCACATGTGAAACATACCATGTCCTTATGCTTGCAATCAGACATTGTATGTCCCATCTTACCACATCTGAAACACTTCCTCGCATCAGAAGTACAAGCATTGCTCTTATGACCAGGTTGACCACACTTGAAACATACAATCCTAGCAGGAGCATCTCCCCCACTAGACCTCTGACCATAAGTAACTCTTTGTTTCCCTTTACCAGCATCATACGGTTTCCCACGGCTTTGTTGATTCTTGCCCCTTCTATCACTAACCATCTTGTGATGAGCATTACTATCTTCCTCAAAGATCCTACAACTGTCAACCAAATCAGAAAACAAACGGATCTTTTGGTACCCAACAGCCTTCTTGATCTCCGAGCGTAACCCATTCTGAAACTTGATGCACTTAGAAAATTCAGCACCTTCGCCATCAAAGTGAGGATAGAACTTAATCAACTCAGTGAACTTGGCAGCATACTCGGTCACAAACTTGTTCCCTTGCGTCAACTCTAGGAATTCTATCTCTTTCTTACCCCGAACATCTTCAGGATAGTACTTCCTCAGAAATTCCCTACGGAACACATTCCAAGTGACTTCCTCACCTGAAAACTCCAACCTAGCAAGTGTCTCCAACCACCAATCATCAGCTTCCTTAGCCAGCATATGAGTTCCATATCTGACCTTCTGAGCAGGAGTGCAATCCATAACACGGAAGATTCGCTCGAGCTCCTTCAACCAATCAAGAGCACCATCAGGGTCATGCGTACCCTTGAACACCGGCGGATTCTCCCTTTGGAAAGTCGCCAAACTACGAGATCCAGCATTCTCGTCAACATTCGGTTGGTTCTGCATAGCCTGAGCCATCGCTTCCAAAGCAGCAGCTATCGCAGCATCATTCCTCCCAGCCATAGTGTCACTACAACACAAAAACAATTCAGCACAAACAACAATACACGATTGTTAGACTACACTACGACTCGACACTTGGCCGGACAAGACCGACCTGCTCTGATACCACTAATGTAACACCCCAAATCTACCCCAAGCATTTATGCGGAAAATATCAGAGTATAAAAATTCTCAACGGAATCAGGATGTCACACATTCAACATAAACATAAATCTGTCATGCTTTTCAAACTAATACATAACACTATCAGGATTGGAGTGAACAAAACTCATAACATATATCTCAACTTATGAATAATATAGTATTCATAGCATAATCCAAACTTAGGTTCAACATGCAACAGATTCACAATGATTCAGCAATTAAGACATAACATCTTTTGAATCATAAAAAGCAACAATACAAACAACACCTCAAATACATCATAAGGTTCAATAAACAAATAACAACATCAAGCAAGTGTTCATTTCCCCCCAAGTGCTACATATCAGAGCAATGACACCCAAAACTCGACTATAAGCGGAAACAGCTACTCATCTGGATTACCTGCACGTTACCCACGTGGAGGCAACATTCAAACAGAAAGGGTGAGATATCAAACTATATAAATAGGATTATGATAAATCATATATTAGGTAAGGAATATAAATGAATCACCGTTTCACACAACATCAACATAAACAACACAAAGAACATCATCAAAGAACAGTCTTGATATCAAGACATCGACATCTTCGACAATTCAACACATAAGCATCACAATGCATAGACAACAAATTCGACCAACAACAACTAATAATGACTCGAATGCGACTCAACTATGCATATGCATGTGGTACCATTGGAGTAAAACTCCCAACTTAGAACATTGCCAGTAATTTCGAGGCATAAGGCAAAGCCTTCAACACGGTCACATATCAACATCACACCGTTCAACTTTATGTTATGCTATGCTATGCGGAAATATACAACGACCACAATTCGACAACGAAACAACGACATATCAACAACACAACCACGGTCACATATCAACATCACACCGTTCCATTTTAGCCAAAGGCTCACAACACAACTTATCAATTCATAGCGTTATATGTAGAATATCAAAATTTGCTATGATTCACACTATGAGACTATTCACATAAGAATGCACGAAATAATCATATTGGCAATCACAACATTAATCGCAACAAAAGCATCCAAAACAAAATCACAAATTGCGGTCAATTCGCAAAATAATCGCAATATGCCAATATATCAAATAAGCCAAAACAACTTCCAAATTTACATCTAACTCAATTAGAGATAACGTTAATTATCAAAACAACATCATTGACATAGCAATATATTATTCTCAACCTAAATATTCAACCAAAACACAATTACGGTCAATTTCTCAAGATCCCGTAATTTACCGATAGACCGAATAATTTATCCAAGTCTAAGTATTTTTCCAATTAAATAGACTTATTGAATTAATTCTACTATTTAATTAAATCAACCAATTAATAATTACACTACATTAGTTCCAATTTACAATTTCATTTTCTAATTCAAAACCAACATTTAATAAAAAGGATATTCAAATCTACACAATTTTGGTCGGTTCGTAAAATAGCACAATTTCAACAAAATATCACCACCACATTAACCTACTAATTAAACTTAGCTATCACGTAAATTTTCATCAAATTCCGGACAACTAATTATACCGCTTAATTCGGCTAATTCGACCAAACGGGACAGTTTTTAACTTTTTCAGCATCTTACTACTAACAATTTATCACAACTATTAATTTACCATCTATTAATATTTCCTGTACAAGAATTGGATCTGTTTCTAATTCAATTCTAATATTACTACTAGGCATCTGCATTGTTCTGCTATTTTGTTCTGCTATTTTGGTTTATCAGTTAACATGATGTACCAAAATAATATTAATCTCCAATAGTTATTTAATACTTGAGTTGATACAGATATTATAAGATGAAACTATCTATCTTAATACAAAATCTATACTGTTTCAAATAGTTATCCTACTACTTAACCATCTAATATACATAGAAACAAAATAAAGCAAAGTCATGGTCAAGGGTGGTGTTGTGCGGCACCCCTTCCCTCAGCTATCTCACTTCTTTAATTCACTTCCAGGTAATTAAAAGAAAACACAAATATGTTATATATATGTATATATTAATTTAAGAGTGAGATACATAGCATATTCATACAATGAATTTTCTATTTTGCCTAACATACTATTCACGGTTATGCCACAGCAATGCTTCACAGATTCTAACAACAAATTCAATTTTAACTACAATCCAACCAATTTCAACACAACACAGTAGTGAAACTAATACTCTAAACCCACATAAAATTCATCATATTCCCATTTAGGTAGTAAGAATCCCCCCTTACCTTGGATTGAGTGCAGCTCTAAGAAGATTCAATTGAAAATTGGAGAAAAAATGCACTTTAGAGCAACACTTTGGGTCTACTCTTCAAACCCTAACCCCTCTTTTCTTTCTCTCCTCTTCTTTCCTCGGTTTCTCTCTTTTTTTCTTTTTTTTTCTTTTACTGAAAACTACTACTTCTCTCTACCTCTCTTCTACTTCTATTTTTTTTAAAAAAAAAGACTATATTAATTATTAATACCCAAATGGGCCTAATAAAATATACCCCCCTAATATCTAAAGATGTCATTAAATAAGCCCAATATTATTTCCACACTTAATATAAAAATAATACTTCCACTAAAACTCAATTAAAATAAAATTCGATTATTTTAATATACCGACTTATTACTCAGTGTCTCATATTTCCGGTCTAAACTTAATTACTCAGAAAATTCCCAAAACGCTAAATATTAACTCATTAATATTTCTAATACTAAAAATATTAAAATTATCGATTAAATGTCGATCCGCTATCCCGAACTAATACCGACTAAATCGTCCCAAAACGCAAAAATTTCAGAAAACATCACAAATATCTAAATTAAGCAAATAATTATTTTTCCGGGCGTTACAACTCTCCCCCACTAGAATATTTTCGTCCTCAAAAATAGAAATTTACCTGATTCAAATAACTCGGGATAGGAATCTCGCATCTTGCTCTCTAATTCCCATGTCAAGCTTTCACCAGCAGCTCCTAACCAGACAACTTTCACCAAAGTAATCTCTTTACCTCTTAGAATCTTTATCTCACGATCCACAATTCGCACAGGCATTGTCTCCACTGTGAGATTATCACGCACTTGCACATCGTCCATCTGAATCACATGAGACGGATCGGAAACATACTTTCGGAGTTGTGACACATGAAACACATCGTGCAAATTAGCAAGATTTGGCGGTAACGCCACACGGTAAGCAACTTTCCCAACTCGATCCGATATCTGATACGGACCAATAAAACGAGGAGTGAGCTTTTTAGATTTAAGAGCTCGCCCAACACCAGTCACAGGTGTGACTCTCAAAAATACATGATCACCAGCTTGGAATTCCAAATCTTTCCTCCTCTTGTCATGGTAACTTTTCTGCCTACTTTGAGAAGCTTTCATCTTATCTCGAATAAGCTTCACTTTCTCAGTAGTCTCCCTAACAATCTCGGGTCCAAGTACCACACTCTCACCCGATTCATGCCAACACAACGGAGTCCTACACCTCCGACCATACAACGCCTCAAAAGGTGCCATCCCAATACTAGAATGGTAACTGTTATTGTAAGTGAACTCAATCAACGAAAGATACGTATCCCACGAACCTCCTTGTTCAAGAACACACGCTCTCAACAAATCCTCTAATGACTGAATAGTCCTCTCAGTCTGACCATCAGTTTGTGGATGATACGCCGTACTCAACCTCAACTTAGAACCCAACGCCTCTTGCAAACTCTTCCAGAAATCGGAAGTAAACCTCGGATCTCTATCCGACACAATACACAAAGGAACACCATGCAACTTTACAATCACCTTGACATATATCTCTGCTAACTTTGCAATCGGGAATGTGATGTTAATAGGTATAAAGTGTGCCGACTTCGTAAGCCTATCAACAATCACCCAAATCGAATCAAATCCTCTCAAGGTATTAGGTAATCCTGTTACAAAGTCCATCGAAATGCTATCCCATTTCCACTCTGGAACTTCTAACGGTTGCATCAACCCTGCAGGCTTCTGATGCTCGATCTTCGACTTCTGGCAAGTCAAACAAGCATACACAAACTGTGCCACATCACGTTTCATACCAGGCCACCAAAACAAACTCTTCAAATCTTGATACATCTTTGTAGCTCCTGGATGAATACTCAAACTGCTTCTATGACTCTCTTCAAGAATCACTTTCTTAATCTCTTCATCATCCGGAATACAAATACGATCTCGGAATCTCAACACACCATGCACATCTAACTTGAAATCATCCTTCTCAAGTCGATCGGTTCCTACCATCAAATCCACCAACTTCACATCTAGCTTCTGAGCCTCTTTGATATTGTCGAGAAAGTCATTGTTAATCTTTAACATTCCCAACATAACACTATGCGGTGTCACTTCACAAACTAAGCTCAAATCTCGGAACTGCTCAATCAACTCCAACTCCTTAGCCATCATAGCCGACATATGCAAGGTCTTTCGGCTTAAAGCATCGGCTACAACATTAGCTTTTCCGGGATGATAATTCAAACCGAAATCATAATCCTTCAATAATTCTAACCACCTTCGCTGCCTCATATTCAACTCTTTTTGATCAAAAAGGTACTTCAAACTCTTATGGTCACTAAACACTTCAAATCTAGAACCATAAAGATAATGCCTCCAAATTTTCAACACAAAGACCACTGCAGCCAACTCTAGATCATGCGTAGGATAATTCTTTTCATGAGTTCTCAACTGCCTAGACGCATAAGCAACCACTTTACCATTCTGCATAAGCACACCACCTAACCCCATCAGACAAGCATCACAGTACACAACGAAAGGCTCTCCCGGATTAGGCAAAGTCAAAACTGGAGCCGACGTCAACCTCTTCTTCAACTCATTGAAACTTTCTTCGCATCGAATATCCCACACAAAAGCTTTTCCCTTGCAAGTCAATCTTGTCAACGGAAGTGCCAATTTAGAAAATCCCTCGATAAACCGTCTATAGTAACCGGCTAAACCCAAGAAGCTTCTAATCTCAGTAGCTGATTTCGGAGCTTCCCATTGTAACACAGCATCAACTTTAGAAGGATCCACGGCAATGCCATGACCAGAAATGACATGACCAAGAAAACTAACTTCATGCAACCAGAATTCACACTTAGACAACTTGGCATACAACTGCTTCTCTTTCAGAACTTGCAACACAATCCTCAGATGCTCTTCATGCTCTTCTTCAGATTTAGAGTAAATTAGAATGTCATCAATGAATACCACTACAAACCGATCCAAGTAAGTATGAAAAATACGGTTCATGTACTCCATGAATACTCCCGGCGCATTAGTAACACCGAAGGGCATCACCGAATACTCGTAGTGTCCATACCGAGTCCTGAACGCGGTCTTCTGAATATCATCTTCTTTTACTCTAATCTGGTGATATCCGGACCTCAAATCAATTTTAGAAAACACACTAGCACCCACCAATTGATCCATCAAGTCATCAATTCTTGGAAGCGGATACTTGTTCTTGATCGTCACTTTATTCAATTGCCGATAATCAACACAAAGTCTCATACTTCCATCTTTCTTCTTTACTAACAACACAGGCGCTCCCCACGGCGATACACTTGGTCTTACAAACTTTTTCTCAAGCAAATCTTCTAATTGCTTCTTCAGTTCAGATAACTCAGATGCAGACATCCTGTACGGTGCCATAGAAACAGGTCTGGTACCAGGTACAAGATCAATCGCAAACTCAACTTCTCTTTCTGGAGGTACATCAGGAATTTCATCAGGAAACACATCAGGAAATTCTCGCACCACCTTTAACTCATCAATTCTAACTTGATTCTCAAAAGACAATGACGCCATCAACGAGAACATTTGTGCTTCGTCTTGCATCAATTGCCTCAACTGCTTACCAGTCAACAAACCAACTCCTTCTTCCTCGGGAGAAGAAAACCTCAAGGACTTGTTAAAACAGTTGATATGAACATAGTTATACTCTAACCAATTCATACCCAAGATCACATCTAATCCACTCAACGGCAAACAAATCAAGTCAACAACAAAGTCTTTGTCGAAGATCGACAAAGGACACTTTGAACACATCAGAGAAGTAGTCACCGATCCCTTAGCTGGAAGATCGACAACCATCTCCCCATTCATGGAAGACAACATAAGACCCAATCTTTCAACACAATCAGAAGCAATAAAACAATGAGTAGCACCAGTATCAATAATAGTGATTAAAGGAGTACTATTAATGAAACATATACCTCTGATGAGTCGGTCTCCACTAGCTGTAGGAGTCCCAGCCAAAGCAAACACCTTTCCACCAAATTGTGCCTTCTTCTTTGGACACTGGCTACCAACGTGTCCCTCTTCGCCACATGTGAAACATACCATGTCCTTATGCTTGCAATCAGACATTGTATGTCCCATCTTACCACATCTGAAACACTTCCTCGCATCAGAAGTACAAGCATTGCTCTTATGACCAGGTTGACCACACTTGAAACATACAATCTTAGCAGGAGCATCTCCCCCACAAGACCTCTGACCATGAGTAACTCTTTGTTTCCCTTTACCAGCATCATACGGTTTCCCACGGCTTTGTTGATTCTTGCCCCTTCTATCACTAACCATCTTGTGATGAGCATTACTATCTTCCTCAAAGATCCTACAACTGTCAACCAAATCAGAAAACAAACGGATCTTTTGGTACCCAACAGCCTTCTTGATCTCCGAGCGTAACCCATTCTGAAACTTGATGCACTTAGAAAATTCAGCACCTTCGCCATCAAAGTGAGGATAGAACTTAATCAACTCAGTGAACTTGGCAGCATACTCGGTCACAGACTTGTTCCCTTGCGTCAACTCTAGGAATTCTATCTCTTTCTTACCCCGAACATCTTCAGGATAGTACTTCCTCAGAAATTCCCTACGGAACACATTCCAAGTGACTTCCTCACCTGAAAACTCCAACCTAGCAAGTGTCTCCAACCACCAATCATCAGCTTCCTTAGCCAGCATATGAGTTCCATATCTGACCTTCTGAGCAGGAGTGCAATCCATAACACGGAAGATTCGCTCGAGCTCCTTCAACCAATCAAGAGCACCATCAGGGTCATGCGTACCCTTGAACACCGGCGGATTCTCCCTTTGGAAAGTCGCCAAACTACGAGATCCAGCATTCTCGTCAACATTCGGTTGGTTCTGCATAGCCTGAGCCATCGCTTCCAAAGCAGCAGCTATCGCAGCATCATTCCTCCCAGCCATAGTGTCACTACAACACAAAAACAATTCAGCACAAACAACAATACACGATTGTTAGACTACACTACGACTCGACACTTGGCCGGACAAGACCGACCTGCTCTGATACCACTAATGTAACACCCCAAATCTACCCCAAGCATTTATGCGGAAAATATCAGAGTATAAAAATTCTCAACGGAATCAGGATGTCACACATTCAACATAAACATAAACCTGTCATGCTTTTCAAACTAATACATAACACTATCAGGATTGGAGTGAACAAAACTCATAACATATATCTCAACTTATGAATAATATAGTATTCATAGCATAATCCAAACTTAGGTTCAACATGCAACAGATTCACAATGATTCAGCAATTAAGACATAACATCTTTTGAATCATAAAAAGCAACAATACAAACAACACCTCAAATACATCATAAGGTTCAATAAACAAATAACAACATCAAGCAAGTGTTCATTTCCCCCCAAGTGCTACATATCAGAGCAATGACACCCAAAACTCGACTATAAGCGGAAACAGCTACTCATCTGGATTACCTGCACGTTACCCACGTGGAGGCAACATTCAAACAGAAAGGGTGAGATATCAAACTATATAAATAGGATTATGATAAATCATATATTAGGTAAGGAATATAAATGAATCACCGTTTCACACAACATCAACATAAACAACACAAAGAACATCATCAAAGAACAGTCTTGATATCAAGACATCGACATCTTCGACAAATCAACACATAAGCATCACAATGCATAGACAACAAATTCGACCAACAACAACTAATAATGACTCGAATGCGACTCAACTATGCATATGCATGTGGTACCATTGGAGTAAAACTCCCAACTTAGAACATTGCCAGTAATTTCGAGGCATAAGGCAAAGCCTTCAACACGGTCACATATCAACATCACACCGTTCAACTTTATGTTATGCTATGCTATGCGGAAATATACAACGACCACAATTCGACAACGAAACAACGACATATCAACAACACAACCACGGTCACATATCAACATCACACCGTTCCATTTTAGCCAAAGGCTCACAACACAACTTATCAATTCATAGCGTTATATGTAGAATATCAAAATTTGCTATGATTCACACTATGAGACTATTCACATAAGAATGCACGAAATAATCATATTGGCAATCACAACATTAATCGCAACAAAAGCATCCAAAACAAAATCACAAATTGCGGCCAATTCGCAAAATAATCGCAATATGCCAATATATCAAATAAGCCAAAACAACTTCCAAATTTACATCTAACTCAATTAGAGATAACGTTAATTATCAAAACAACATCATTGACATAGCAATATATTATTCTCAACCTAAATATTCAACCAAAACACAATTATGGTCAATTTCTCAAGATCCCGTAATTTACCGATAGACCGAATAATTTATCCAAGTCTAAGTATTTTTCCAATTAAATAGACTTATTGAATTAATTCTACTATTTAATTAAATCAACCAATTAATAATTACACTACATTAGTTCCAATTTACAATTTCATTTTCTAATTCAAAACCAACATTTAATAAAAAGGATATTCAAATCTACACAATTTTGGTCGGTTCGTAAAATAGCACAATTTCAACAAAATATCACCACCACATTAACCTACTAATTAAACTTAGCTATCACGTAAATTTTCATCAAATTCCGGACAACTAATTATACCGCTTAATTCGGCTAATTCGACCAAACGGGACAGTTTTTAACTTTTTCAGCATCTTGCTACTAACAATTTATCACAACTATTAATTTACCATCTATTAATATTTCCTGTACAAGAATTGGATCTGTTTCTAATTCAATTCTAATATTACTACTAGGCATCTGCATTGTTCTGCTATTTTGTTCTGCTATTTTGGTTTATTAGTTAACATGATGTACCAAAATAATATTAATCTCCAATAGTTATTTAATACTTGAGTTGATACAGATATTATAAGATGAAACTATCTATCTTAATACAAAATCTATACTGTTTCAAATAGTTATCCTACTACTTAACCATCTAATATACATAGAAACAAAATAAAGCAAAGTCATGGTCAAGGGTGGTGTTGTGCGGCACCCCTTCCCTCAGCTATCTCACTTCTTTAATTCACTTCCAGGTAATTAAAAGAAAACACAAATATGTTATATATATGTATATATTAATTTAAGAGTGAGATACATAGCATATTCATACAATGAATTTTCTATTTTGCCTAACATACTATTCACGGTTATGCCACAGCAATGCTTCACAGATTCTAACAACAAATTCAATTTTAACTACAATCCAACCAATTTCAACACAACACAGTAGTGAAACTAATACTCTAAACCCACATAAAATTCATCATATTCCCATTTAGGTAGTAAGAATCCCCCCTTACCTTGGATTGAGTGCAGCTCTAAGAAGATTCAATTGAAAATTGGAGAAAAAATGCACTTTAGAGCAACACTTTGGGTCTCCTCTTCAAACCCTAACCCCTATTTTCTTTCTCTCCTCTTCTTTCCTCGGTTTCTCTCTTTTTTTCTTTTTTTTTCTTTTACTGAAAACTACTACTTCTCTCTACCTCTCTTCTACTTCTATTTTTTTTTTAAAAAAAGACTATATTAATTATTAATACCCAAATGGGCCTAATAAAATATACCCCCCTAATATCTAAAGATGTCATTAAATAAGCCCAATATTATTTCCACACTTAATATAAAAATAATACTTCCACTAAAACTCAATTAAAATAAAATTCGATTATTTTAATATATCGACTTATTACTCAGTGTCTCATATTTCCGGTCTAAACTTAATTACTCAGAAAATTCCCAAAACGCTAAATATTAACTCATTAATATTTCTAATACTAAAAATATTAAAATTATCGATTAAATGTCGATCCGCTATCCCGAACTAATACCGACTAAATCGTCCCAAAACGCAAAAATTTCAGAAAACATCACAAATATCTAAATTAAGCAAATAATTATTTTTCCGGGCGTTACAAAGACAGAACATGCTAAATCACACCACTTTCCTAATCTCCAAGATGGATCCCATCAAATACGTGTTCGAAAAACCTGCTCTCTCTGGAAGAATAGCAAGATGGCAAATGATCTTAACAGAATATGACATTCAATACACTTCACAAAAAGCAATCAAAGGAAGTGTGGTAGCTGATCATCTGGCTCATCAAGCAGTGGATGATTATCAAGCATTGAACTTTGACTTCCCAGACGAAGACATTATGCTAGTCAATGACTACAAACAATCAGGACCAGAAGAGGGACCCGAGCCAGGATCCCGGTGGACTATGGTTTTTGACGGAGCTTCTAATGCACTTGGCAATGGCATCGGAGCTGTGATCATTTCCCCCGCAGGAGGTCACACACCGTTCACTACCAGATTATGCTTCAATTGCACTAACAATATAGCCGAATACGAAGCATGTATTCTGGGTCTCAAAGCTGCAATCGATCTAATAATCAAATTCCTGGAAGTCTACGGAGACTCGGCCTTGGTAATCTACCAAGTCAAAGGAGAATGGGACACAAAACACCCGAATCTAATTCCTTACAAAGAATATGTGCTGAGTTTGATTCTTTACTTCGAAGAAATCACTTTCGAACACATCCCACGCGAGGAAAATCAACTAGCTGATGCTTTAGCTACCATGTCATCCATGTTCAAAGTCAGGTGGGACAACGAGGCGCCTATAATCACCATTTACAAGCAAGATGAACCATCCTATTGCAATGAGATCAATACCGAAGGAACCGAGGAAAAACCATGGTTCCATGAAGTAAAAAGATATCTCGAAGCTCAGGAGTACCCTGAAGGGGCATCCATTAACGACAGAAAGTTTCTAAGGAGATTTGCTGCCAAATTCTTTCTAAGCAATGGAACCCTATACAAACGCAACCATGACTCGACTTTACTTCGCTGTGTAAACAAGAAGGAAGCAGAACAGATCATGGAAGAAATACACAATGGTACCTTCGGTACTCATTCCAATGGACATACAATGGCTAAAAAGATCCTGAGAGCAGGTTATTACTGGTCTACCATGGAAACAGACTGCCATCATCACTCCCGAACATGTCACAAATGCCAGATATATGCTGACAAAGTACATGTACCTCCAGTTCCATTAAACGTCCTGACGGCTCCTTGGCCTTTTGCAATGTGGGGTATTGATATGATTGGAGAAATCAAACCTACTGCCTCCAACGGACATCGCTTTATCCTGGTCGCTATTGACTACTTCACAAAGTGGGTAGAAGCAGCTTCATTTGCTTCTGTTACCAAGAATGTGGTGGCCCGGTTCATCAAATACAATCTCATTTGTCGGTATGGCATCCCTGAACGGATTATCACGGACAATGGCACAAATCTAAACAACAGAATGATTACTGAACTTTGCACACAGTTCAAGATCAAACATCATAATTCTTCTCCATATCGACCAAAGATGAACGGCGCGGTGGAAGCTGCCAACAAGAACATCAAGAAAATCATACAAAAAAATGACAGTAACCTACAAAGACTGGCATGAGATGTTACCTTTTGCTCTTCATGGTTATCGCACATCTGCGCGTACTTCAACAGGGGCAACTCCCTTCTCCTTAGTCTATGGTATGGAGGCAGTTCTTCCAATTGAAATTCAGATTCCTTCCCTAAGGATTATGAAAGAAGCAAATCTAGACGAAGACGATTGGATTCAAACACGGTTGGACCAGATAAACTTGATTGATGAGAAAAGGCTCGCAGCTATTTGTCATGGTCAGCTATACCAAAAGCGTATGATCAAAGCCTTCAACAAAAAAGTCAAAAGTCAAGCATACCAAACTGGTGGCTTGGTTGTCAAACGCATCATCTTACCACAAGGTGATCCCAGAGGCAAATGGACTCCCACCTACGAGGGACCATTCATAATCAAGAAAATATTCTCCGGCGGCGCCATGTTGCTTACCACCATGGATGGCGAGGATTTCCCACACCCTATGAATGCGGACATAGTCAAAAAATACTTCTCTTAAAAAGAAAAAAACAGCTCGCTAAGTTGAAAACCTGAAAGGGCAACTTAGGCAAAAATGAGCGTCTCGGTGGATTGAAAACCCGAAAGGGCGGTCCAGGCAAAAATTAGAGACTAAACAAATACTATCCCGGTAGGCTGAAAACCTGAAAGGGCAGCCTAGGCAAAAGTTAGGGAATGAAGCATACAACTGTGTTCCGTTCAGCTGCCTACTCACCATCAAGATTCAACACCTCAAAGACACCGATCAGTCCAATCACTTTCTTCCAACAAGTGAGGGATGAGATGCTCGAAGACAGATTGGCAATAGCAGAGTTGAAACTTGACTGGATCGTTTTCACATAGCTATTTATCTCTATAAATATTTTCCAAAACTTTCTGACAGTTTCCTACTTCTAGGATTGTTGTCTCCCTGTGCTAACCCGCCTATCATGGCTCTTTTCAATGCAGCTCTTTCAAAAATCACTATTTTCACTTTTTCTGTTTAAATACGTAAGCATCCCAATGATAACTTTGAATGAACATGTGCATTTGAATATGATTGATGTTTACCAGGAAAAACAGGAATAGCATTCAGGAAATGTCCCAATTATCTGGACATCATCCCATCAGAAGAAAATCCCCAAGAGAAGCGCATTTCTCAGCAAATTCCTCAAAAAGATTTTATCTTCAAAAGAAGTCTTATTCCCCAGCAGGGTTGTTTCAGATTACTATCTTCAGAAGGTGTGATCCCCGCACCCGGACTTGGTCAGATAGTGCATCGGAGGATTATGCATCTTCCTCATTCCCATTTGAAAGGGCATCAGAACTCCCAGCTACCTTTCATTCTCAAGAGATATTCAAAGATCCTTCAACAGGATACCATGATTCTCAAAGAATTTCCCCAGCCGAGGGTACTCAAACAAGACAAAAGATCATCAACAATCACAGTACATTCATGTCCAGAGGACTAGTGGGAATTTATTTTTCCAACTAGAAGCTTGACACACATTCACATTAACATTCACATTCACATTCACATTCACATTCACATTCACATTCACATTCACATTAACATTCATGCATTCATACATTCATACATTCATGCATTCATACATTCATACATTCATACATCATACATCATGCGCATATTCATACGCATATTCATACACAACATCACATGCATATTCCTTCGGGGATATCTCACATTTACATGCATCATAAACATTGCATATCACTAACTTGATTTTTCAGGTAGACGGATATCTTCAACAAAGATGTTCTCAATCACATGCAGTGTTCACCTGAATTCCATGAACGGTTCTCTCAGATATGATCAAGCCAAAGATTCATTCTGATCACTTACCAACTCAAAAACAGACATCACAGATCTAAAGCGATACCTCAGACGGTTCCAGAACGATTTAGCATTACAGATCTAAAGCGATACCTCAGACGGTTCCAAAACGATTTAGTATTACAGATCTAAAGCGATACCTCAGACGGTTCCAAAACGATCTAACATTGCAGATCTAAAGCGATACCTCAGACGGTTCCAGAACGATTTAACATTGCAGATCTAAAGTGATACCTCAGACGGTTCCACAACGATCAACTTCCAAAATCTAAATCGGAAAAACTTTGGACAAGTTCCGTAACGATTATCTTCCAAGACTTAAAGCGGTAACCTTGGACGGTTCCGGAACAGTCAACACAAAGACTTTCAAATCCTTCATCAAGATATAATCAATGAATTCATTCTGATGAACAAACCATCAACACATTTACCAGGTGGCATCTGAAAGCCCATCTCAGGTAATGTTTCAATCTGCCAACAACATTTCGCAGACAACATTCAAATGCAACTTCCAACATCTCTCCTGATCAAGGTAAGTGCAAATTTTCAGGGCATCTAAATATTCAATCATCTTCTACCTTCAGATTTTAGACAATCTCTTCAGGTTTAAGAAGATTGAATAGGGGCAACTGTTATACCCCAAAATTTGCCCACATATTTTTCAAGAAAACTCCAATCTGAAAATTAAGAGTCTCATATAATCATGGATTTTTATTTCAACAAATATCCTGACATATGAAACACTTAGTTTTTAGAATTTTTCTTATACAGTAATTTGGCTTGCAGTTGAATTTATTCTTACGCAAACGCCAAATACTGTTTATTACTTCACACATGCTATTTATTTATTTACAGATAAATAGTACTGACACAATTGGTATAGAGTTAAATCTTTTTGCAGGCGCAGAATCAGGAAACTCAGACGGTACTGGTAACAAGTAGATTATTATTATCTTTTGTTTCCCACTAATTTTTGTACTATATTCCATTATTTTCAAAAATCTTTTCAAATCTCTTTTTCAAAAATCAAATCTCTCTTTTTTTTTTCCAACACTATCTCCACTTTCTTTCAAATCTTACTTCCACTCAAATTTTCCTTTTGTCCGGAATCACATCATTCCCCAACGTCTCTTTCCTTCTTTCCATTCTATAAATACCTCTCATTTTCTTCCATAAAATCTCACATCAAATTCCAACTCATCTTTCAAATTCCTATCTCATATCTATTTTCTCTTCTTCCCTGACAAGAATGGCAAAGTGGATAGAGACACTATTTCTTACAGTCATCACCATTGCTACGGTGATCATGACTTTCTTCTGCCTGCATAGTCCTGAAGAGTGTGGACTTGCAATGGTTGCACTCCCAATCATCTACATGTTATTGTTCATAGCATGGGTCATTAATCGTCATTCTTAAAATTTGCAGTATTTCTTATTTCTTAAATGTACCGTTTATTCGTCGTACTGTTCAATATAGTATGTAATATTTGTACTGTCAGTATTAAATGTTGTACTATTTGTCATAATATTGCTTAATTACTAAGATAATATTTTGTGTGTTTTCTGCCAGTCAAATATTCCTATTTCTGTGCATTAAATGATTTTCAAGGTTATTATCGGTAATTTTGCCCGCATACCGTAAATATTAGTTATTTATTATGTCTATGTTTTTTTTAACAAGTCATGTAAATAAACTTTCATTTTTCACATAAAACAAAAACAAAAACAACAAAAAAGAAAATTAACTTTGGCTGTTGATTTTTCACTCTAACTGCTACATCAATACCTGGACAGTCAGTTGACAGCCAAACTGCTGGCAGTACAATTCTCAGTGTTTTGTACCATCAATCAAATCAATCTTTCACAATTCAAAATTCCAAGATTTTTGTTCTAGAAGTCTTCTGAATATCACGCGATTAGCAGAGACTCAACACTGCACAAAAATCAGGTACGCTTAACTGTCTCCTACACAAACAGTCCCTAATCAGGGTTTTTCTTGTTTTTACAGGAGCAACAAGTTTTGAGAGCTCAAATGGATTTCATACACATCCATATATCTCAAAGTACCATCATACAAATTTTCAAACTTCAATTCATTCAGACACACCGTCAGCAGCTCAAACAGTCAACAGACGACCCGTTTGACCAAAAAAGTCAACAGACAGTCAAAAATGAAATTTTTTTTCAAAGTCCATATTTTGTCAAAGGATTCATCATTTGATCATTGGATGATCATAATTCATCAAGGAAAGATCAAAAATCAATAAAACCCTAAGATTCAAAATTAGGGTTTTTGCCTGAAAAGTCAACTCAACTTTGACTGGTCATAACTCTCTCATCCTTCATCCAAAAAATTCAAACCAAAGCTCATTTTGAAGGAAATTCAATTATCTTTCAAATGCAATTGATCCCATGGTCATTGCATTCACCATTTGAAAAATATGACCAAAGACATTACAGGTCATTTTCAAAGTCAACAAAAAGACACTTTTTTCAAAAGGATACACAAGGAGCTTCAAAAATCATTTTGACATGAGACCAAAGACATTGGTTATAGGACTCTTTGAGGTTTCCAAAAAGTGCAAGATCTCCTTCATATGACAAAAATTGAAGGATTTACACCTTGTTAAAGTTGGCTAAATTTTGGAAAATGCATGAAACCAACATTGTTCAAAATTGCATTTTTTCCAAAAGGGGCCAAGTTTTTATGGTTCAAACATCTTTGCCATGTTACTATGGGCCTCCCACGACCAAGACTAAGCCCATACCTTTTTTTTTATCCATTTTTGCATGATTTTATCTTACTTTAAGATTAAAATTAAAAGGAAAATGCATGGATAAAGGTTAGCTTACAAATCAAGCATGACTCACCTCAAAGAATCTTCATCTTTCTGCAGAGAATTGAAGGGCAAGGCAGGTAAGATGACTTGGTCAAGAATTCAAGCTTTTTTAATATTAAAAAATCAAAGTTTCAACAAAGGCAACTAAGACACATCTTAGCTTCAATTCTAAGCACACATAGCTTATAAATAAGCTATCATAGTTCAGCAAACAAAGGGAGACGAGTTCAGAAGCATCCATAAGCATATAACATACTTGTAACCACTTGTAATTTTCAAAGAAACTTGAAATTCGAATTTTAAGTTTCAGTCCATTTCAATATAAAATAAACATTCAAACATCATCTCTGAGCTACACTGAAACAATTCCAATCATTTCCAAGTCCTAAACTTCATTGAATCGAGCTATATAAAGCCACGGTTTGTTCAAACTAAAACCAACTTATATCTCATAACTCACGCATATTTAACAAGATGTAGATGCATAATTGTGTTTGGTTTGAAGCTCTGGTCGTTTCTGGAGCTTCAATTGGACTTTAATGGCTGTTTGTAGCATATACCATTTTAGGGTTTGCTTAGTTCAAAATTAGGGTTCTTCATTAGGGCCAAAATTAAGCAAAATTAAGGACATGGTTAAATTCAGCGGAACAAGACGAATCGAATGGTACCATTGCGCCAAATTTATTTGCTTGTTTACCCCTATTCGTTATTTTGCAGATTTAGGGTTCACTTATTATAGCGCTTTTTTACAAAAGCGTTGTTGAAAGCCCTGGCTGAAGGTTGAAGACGAAGACGTGTCTTCCTCCTATTGGATGGCACGCGCGCGCAGGTTTTAAATTTTCTCTAATTCTGTGCCTTGCAGGTATAACGTGTGCCATGTGCCTCAATTTCTGGACCACCTGATTTCATTTAATGAGTCATCCAACGCTCCAGATCACGTGTGCACATCATACTCCCTCAATCAAACCACACAGGATCAGTATCCTTTTATTTTCTATTTTATTTTCTATTTTATTTTAATTTCTTTGATAAATTAATTAAAAATAGTTTTAAAAATCCAAAAAATACACAAAAAATATTTTTAGACTTCTAAAATAATATATTATTTTCTGAAATAAAAATATTTTATTTTTCTTCAAAATTTCAATATTTTGCATAATTAATTAGTATATATTTATATATTTGCTTTTTAATTATTCTAACCAATCAAAAAATCATAAAAAAAATTGTTCTTTATATTAAATATTGTTTATATATTATAAACTAATTTTGTACATATTTTGAATAATTTTCTTTTTAAGTTTTAATTATTTGTATAATTATTTGCATAATTATGTTTTAATTAACTTAAATCAATTTCAAATCAATTCCAAAAATTCCAAAAAAATTAGTTTTGTTTTAAAATTAATTGACAAATATTTTGTACATATTTTTGAACTTATTTCTAGGTTTAAATCTATTTTCATCTTTTTTCTTCATTTTAATTTAATTAATCATGCATTAATTATAATTAAAATCAATCATAAAAAATCCAAAAACATGCCTTTTATTTTTTTGCAATTTAAATTCCTAGATAAATGTATAGGATGTCAAATTCATGTAAATAGGTTTAGTTTACATTTCCTGCACAATCGATGTAATAGCGTAGATTTACTTTCCGCACTTTACATTTCCGCATTTTAATTTCCCGCATATATATAAACTGCGTGTATGTCAAAGATAAAATTGAACCGTTAGATCACTAACTTCAAAGATAAATATCTGAATCCAATCACAATCACACTTGCACCTCTTCAGGTAATACCCTTCTCATTCTTTCAAAATCAAAGTCAAATTCTACTGTTTTGAGTAAAAAATCGAACCTTGCGTTTATATCCGGTGAAAGGATAGATTTTTAAAGGAAATAGGATAAAGACCTTACAACTCAGGGTAGACCTCCTAGTTTGCTTGCTCAAATCAAAACAAACAAAATTCTCATACATTGTTGATTTTTCAAAACTTTCAAAAAAGGCAATACTTTGTATATATCCAAACACGGATTATTACAAAGTTAAAGTTCTTTTCAAAAAAAAACATCTTTCGAAAGATAAACAAGCATTTTGTATACATCCACACACGGATCATTACAAAATTCAATTTACAAAAGTATTTGGAAACACATATGAGCAATTTCAGAGCAATTGAAAAGTGATCGAAAAACAAGTGAGCTAAGCAAACTTAAGAGCCCATGGATAACCATGGATACAAAGGGTGCTAATACCTTCCCTTTGTATAACCTACCCCCTTACCCAGAATTTCTTAAAGGTCTTTTTTCTGTGTCTTTTATAAACCTTTCCTTAATTGGATAAAATAAAAGGTCGGTGGCGACTCTGTGATATTTTCAGAAATGCGAAAGCATTAAGCAATAAAAAAGAGTCAGTTCACGTATCTCTACAGATCAGAGGTATGGCCCGGGATTAAAAAATCGGAGGTCCACAGTGTTCTAACTGTTTTCCTGCAGAAGTGGGATTGAAACTAGTGGGGGAGAAGTCATGCTTCTCGGATATGTCTCAGATGCAAGATGTTAGAGTGATGCGTAGGGCAGCAGTACAAGAGTGTGGAGTTATTGTTTTCTGAAGTGAAGGTGACATGGGCTGAAGACTGTGGTTGTTATTCAGTCGGAGTGTCTCGGAGTAGATGATGGTTATTTCTGAGAAATGGAATTTTGAAGTTGTGATGCTTCAAGTGCTACTGATGGACTGTGATGTTGTTGTGTGAGTAGCCCTATGTGAAGGTTGCTGTTGAAGCAGTGATTAAAGGAAGTATTATCGTAGACCTTGTCGTAGGATTACTAGTAAGTAATTGAGATAATAGTAGAGGTTATCGATGTTGTTGATAAAGTTTCGAAGGGCGAGTAATGCAAGGAGACGAGTATGATCTCAAGGATAAGAAGGTTGATGATGGCGTGTATGAATTTGGTTTCAGGATGTTGCAGAAATCGAACTTCAGCGATGAAATGTGTTGTTTAAGTTATAAGAAGTTTGGAAGCGAAGAGATGTGATAAGATGATGTTAATAATGAGATTAATTTGAAAAGGATAAGTTTTGGAGCAGAATTTCCGTAAGCAAATCGCAGGAAAATTGCTGAATCGTTATGAAATTTTGAAAATTCATAACTGAAGTTTTGGACATCCGATTTGAGTTCCGTTTGAAACGTCAGAAAGCTAACGAGATGAACTTTGTTATAAAACTGGTTGCAGAAGCTGTAACATATTTAATTGTGTCAGGATGATGTTAGAAAGAGGTGAAGTTACGGTTACACTTGTCCTTAGAACTAGACTTGTTCGTTGGTACCACACGAGACTTCAGCGTCAGAGTTGAACGGATTGAAAGAATAATGAGAAGGCTTGTTGTGAAGCAATATTAGGAATAGGTGTTCCAATTGAGGAGTTCTGGAGATATCGTATAGAGTGCTGCAGCATGGCGTCGGTGTTGCATTTTTGGATAACAATTAGAAAATTCATGTCTTGAGCTATGAGTGTCGGATTAATGTACCGTTTGAACCCACGAAGAGGAGAGATTATGTTCTACATTGTGGAAGAGTTATAAATACCATAGACTGGTCCTATGAGGAGATATGATGATGTCGGTTAAAGAAGCATGAACCAGTGTTGAAATAGGAATGCTTACTACCGCGATTGTTTGAAATGAGGTTGAATAGAATGTGACGTGGATGAATAAGCTGATAAAGATGATTTAAGTACCGATGAATTTGAGTAATGAGTGAAGTAGTAGAGAAGGTGAAAAAGACTTGAAACTGTTTGTAGTATATTGTGATGCGTCACTGATGGGTTTGGGTGGTGTATTGATGTTAAACCAGTAAGTAGTAGCTCATGCGTCGAGACAACTTAAGGAGCATGAAGGGAATTATCCGACCCATGACTTAGAGTTGACGACTGAGGTTTTGTTTGTGGCGACATTATTTGTATGGTTCGAGATTCGAAGTGTTTAGTGATCATAAGAGTCTGGAATACCCCTTTGATCAGCAAGGGCTTAATGTGAAGCAATAGAAATGGTTAGAGTTTTTGGATTACCATCTTGGTGAGGAAAAATGTTGTGCCAATGCACTGAGTAGGGAACCTCTAAAAATGTCGATGCTGATGGTGAAAGAGTTAGATTTAATTGAACAATTCAGAGAAATGGTGTTCTTGACGAGATTAGAGAAAGTCAGAAAGCTGATGTTGAGTTGATCGATAAGTCGACCTTGAATTACCAAGGTAAAGACGGTGAATTCAGATTTGACGAGGATGGTGTAATGAGGCCTAGAAGTGGCGGTTGTGTTCCAGATGTTACCAAGTTGAGAAAGAATATTCTAGAAGAAGGACACCATAGAGAATTATTAGACTATGACAATGTTAATGAGTTTGGGTGCAAACTCGGAAAAGACACTATTATGTAGTAACAACGGTTTATGCTTAAATATGATTGTCGGCTATCTATTTACAAATTGAGGACTTGATCACCCTTAATCTCTTGTTGATAGTAGGCGAAATCATATAGATGGTATGAGATTGCTTGTTACCTTAATGGTATAAGATGTGATGAATGCTGAGATGTGAGAATAACCACTCACCATATTGTGGGAACTTATGAGGAAGTGAATATGAAGGAGTGCAAAGTATTGGACGGTGACTTAAGACGAGTAGTCGTAGTCGTACAGCGAAAGTATGATGTAGAGTGGTGTTATGAGTGCTACTCGTGAGCAGTGAGGAATTGATATGTCAGAATCCTACATAGAGAACATGTGTTTATCTATATGTTGGGTTTAGAATCTCGTGGACGTAAAGATGTCGTGCCAAAGGATTCGGACCCTTTTGAATAATTGCCGAGACGATGAATATGTTGTTATGGTTGTACGTAGTTAACGAGTATGTATTCGGAGAAGTTAAGACGAAGAGTTGATACTACACGATGCTATAATAATCTTGTGATGTTGTAAGGTGTTATGTAAATTTCTAAATATAATGAGGAATTATACTCTGCGAAGGACGAAGTTAATTTGATTCTTAGTGGAGAGTGGGACTCAGTTGAGTTATTTTGTAAGCAATGGTATATTGAGGATGATGAGCTATGTAATTATAATTACTGATGTGTGCTTGTTCCGATAGTGGGAATGTTTTTAATAGATGAAGTAACTCGGGAATTTGCTTTGAATAAGTGTAAGTATTACTTTATCGCTCAATTGGAAGAGTGTGCCTAAGGTTGGTACGTGGGTAAATGGAATCCATTACTACAGTGTTGATCAGTTGCGATCATACCATGGATTGTGTAATTGTATTATGCAGTTATTGAACGTATTGTATGGATCGCACCTCGAAGTTTGATTGTTGTTAACCGTTGGAGTTATAGCGAGTGGTACACCTAGGGATGGTCAAATGCAACGTAAGAAATGAGATTGAATGCATGAGATATGCTTATGTTGGTTATGTCAGATGAATTTTGAGACTCGACTAAGAAGGTGTTAACGGAGAATGGGAGGGTCAAATGAAGGACTCTTATCTGGGACTTTTCACTTGAAGTATGTTTTCGAGGACGAAAACTCTTTTAGTGGGGGAGAGTTGTAACACCCCGTTAATTCTTGTTTATTAATTTAATTATTATTTTTTTTAATTAAATTATTAGAATTAATAATTTTTGGGAATTATTTGGAAAATGATGAAATATTGGCATTGGGCCTAGAGTGGGGGTTAGCAGTAAGGAGGTGTTTGTAACACCCGTATAATTTTAATATTATTTTAATTGGAACATTGAATTAATAATTAGAATTATAAAGATTTTGTGAAAATAATGGAAATAATGGTTGATGGCATTTGGGCCATGTGAGGAAATAGTAAAAGAAGGGGGGGTGATTTTGTAATCCTTTTACTAAATTATTATTATTTTCATAAAACAATTGGAATTGGGAAGAAAGAAGGAATGTGCAAGAACAGAGGATGGAGAACACGAAGAACGTGAAGGAGAACTGTAGAGGGAGAGATCAAGGATCAAGAACAATTATCTAAGGTAAGGGGAGACTCTCCATTTAATCTCTATTATCGTGTTATAGGTAATAGTATACATTGGTAGTATTGTTTTGATCAATGGTTTCCATGTTCTGTGTTGTGTTCATCTTTTGGATCGAAATTTTGGACTGATAAATCCCTAATAACTGAGTAGATCTAGAGTATGATGAACGAAATTGATTATTGGATCATATACTGTAGTTTCTGGGTGAATTCGTATGTTGTTATGAGATGAATTTTCTGGTTTTTAGACCCAAATCGCAGACTGTGCAGGTGAAATCGCGAGGAAGATGAATGGTAAGTTGCAGGTTTCTGTGAACTGCTGTCCATTCACGTATGGTACGCGTATGATACGCGTATGGGGGGTGTGGTACGCGTATGGTACGCTCCCCATGGTGCATCAGAATGTGCCCTTCTGCTGGTACGCGTATGATACGCGTATGATGTTGTTTTGTGTGAAAATATGGTTCTGTCCGTACGCATATGATACGCGTATGGTGTGTATGTTTTGTCTGAAATTGTGTTTCTGTACGTACGCGTATGATACGCGTATGGTGTGTGTGTTTTGTGAAATTCTGGCTCTGCTGGTACGCGTATGGTACGCGTATGACCAGCGTGACTTGCAAAGTTTTGCTGTTTTGTGATTTTAAGAATTCAGTGATGAGTAACTCTTAAAATGCTGATCTGTTTGGAATGAGGTCTGATTTATGACGATTAAGATGAAATAAATCGTATAATTGATTGATATATGATTTTATTTGATTGATGCAATTGTACATATATTTGGGCATACTTGATGATGATGATGTATAATGTTGTATGAGTAAAGATGATGCTACTCATAGTGAGATGATAATGTTGGTATGTTATATATATATATATATATATATATATATATATATATATATGTGTTTGCATGCATTCATAATCATAGTTGAGGGTTGTATCCTAAAGATGAGAGGATGCAGTGAAGGGCAAGATTCCCATTGTGTGGAATCTGTGCTGGCAGGGCCGTATCTGGATGATGATAGATCGGTCGGTGGATGATGTCCACTGGTGATGTTTGGTACCACATGCATAGTGTCAGTTTCATACATGTGCATGATTTGCTTATAACATGATGGTGTATGTTTTAAGATGACTTGTCTGTTTATCTGTGGATGTGTGAACGATGATTTATCTGAATATGAAACAGTTGGTGAATGATATCACTATGATATGTTATTATTTATGATGCAATAACATTGGTTAACTGTGATGAGACTCACCCTTACTTGTTGTCATTTTCAGATTAAGGATAGCGGCGCGACTTGGTGAGGATTAGCTCATAAGTCGGTTTTTAGTATTATGTCGGTGTCATGCTCTGGTAGATGTAACACTGGGAACGCGTCATTTTTAGAGTTCGATTATAACTCTATTTGTTTTGTTGTTAAAGTCTGATACATTAATGATGGATGTTGACTTGATGATTTTTAATTCCGCTGTGTAGACATGGTTTGTTTATTGAGTTATAATTACAGATGTTTTCAGTGAATGCATGACATGTACCGAACGTGTATTTTCTTTAATTATGAATTGCGACACCTCTTGCATGTTAACTCTGATTAATATTTATTCTATTACCGCGGGTTATTAGAGGGGTGTTACAATAGTGGTATCAGAGCATAGTCGGTCGTTGTGACCAGAGTCTTAGTGTTAGTGTCAGTCTTTCTGTGTATGCGACTAATACGAGTTATTCGTCGATACTTTTGTTCTGACTGGGTTGTTTGTGTTAAGCAGAACAATGGCTGGAAGAGGAGGAAGAAACGATGATGCTATCGCTGAGGCTCTGGGCATGATTGCTGGTGTGCTGGGAGGGAATGCCAATGGAGCTGCGATTGGTGCTGACAGACAACTGAACAGTTTTCAGAGGAACAATCCTCCATTGTTCAAGGGCACGCATAATCCTGAAGGTGCTCAGAAATGGCTTAAGGAGATCGAGAGGATTTTCAGAGTCATTGACTGTGCTGAGGATCTCAAGGTGAGGTATGGTACCCATATGTTATCTGAGGAGGCTGATGACTGGTGGATGTCAACCAGAACTGAGCTGGATGCTGGTGGTACAGCAATTACTTGGACTGTATTTAGAAGGGAATTCCTGAGGAGGTATTTTCCTGAAGATGTCAGAGGCAGGAAGGAAGTTGAATTTCTGGCACTGGTGCAAGGCAATATGTCAGTACCGGAGTATGCGGCCAAGTTTGTGGAACTGGCAAGGTACTATGTGCACTACAATGATGACGAAGCCAGTGAGTTCTCGAAATGTGTCAAATTTGAGAATGGTCTTCGTGATGAGATCAAGCAGGGTATCAGGTACCAGAGAATCCGGAGGTTTGTTGATCTGGTAGATTGTAGCAGGATTTTTGAGGAGGATAACATCAAGCTGAGGTCATCTCACTCTCGCGAGTTGGTTGACAGAAAAGGAAAGAGACATATGGATAGAGGTAAGCCATATGGTAGAGGTAAACCTGCTGATTGGAAGAAATCCAGTGGGGGAGATTCCAGTGCTCGTATCAGATGTTACAATTGTGGTGAGATGGGACATCGTAGGAACGAGTGTAAGCTTGATCAGAAGAAGTGTTACAAGTGTGACCAAGTGGGTCATATTGCTGCTGACTGCAAGAAGAGGGTTGTGACTTGTTACAACTGCGGAGAAGAGGGTCACATCAGTCCTAATTGTCCTAAGCCAAAGAAGAACCAATCGGGAGGAAAGGTTTTTGCTTTGACCGGGTCAGAGACTACTCTAGAGGACAGGTTGATTAAAGGTACGTGTTTCATTCATGGCACACCTTTAGTTGCAATTATTGATACTGGAGCAACTCACTCTTTTATTTCTTTGGATTGTGCTATGAGGTTAAATCTTGAGATATCTGACATAAATGGAAGTATGGTTATTGACACTCCTGCATCGGGTTCAGTAACCACTTCGTCTGCATGCTTGAATTGTCCGGTTGATATTTTTGGTAGAGAATTCGGGATTGACTTAGTGTGCCTTCCGTTGAAACAACTCGATGTAATCCTGGGAATGAACTGGTTGGAATTCAACCGTGTTCATATCAACTGTTTTGCGAAGACGGTGATTTTTCCTGAAGAGGTTAGTTCGATTGGTCTGGAAATGACAGCTAGACAGGTGAATGAGGCTATCGGGGATGGTGCAACAGTATTTATGTTGTTTGCATTGATGAATGTGAAGGAGAAAGTGGCGAGTAGCGAATTGCCTGTTGTGTGTGAGTTCCCAGAAGTTTTTCCAGAAGAGGTGAATGAATTACCACCGGAAAGAGAAGTGGAGTTTTCTATTGATTTGGTTCCGGGAACTAGTCCAGTGTCGATGGCGCCGTATCGCATGTCGCCGTCTGAATTAGCTGAACTGAAAAAGCAGTTAGAGGAATTGCTTGAGAAGAAATTTATTCGTCCTAGTGTTTCGCCGTGGGGTGCGCCTGTGTTGTTGGTAAAGAAGAAAGAGGGTTCAATGAGGCTGTGTGTAGATTACAGACAATTGAACAAGGTTACTATCAAGAATCGGTATCCATTGCCGAGGATTGATGATTTGATGGATCAGTTGGTTGGAGCACGTGTGTTTAGTAAGATTGATCTGAGGTCTGGGTATCATCAGATACGTGTGAAGGATGATGATATACAGAAGACTGCTTTTAGAACGAGGTATGGACATTATGAGTATTCTGTAATGCCGTTTGGAGTTACTAATGCACCTGGTGTTTTTATGGAATATATGAACAGGATTTTTCATCCGTATCTCGATAAGTTTGTGGTGGTATTTATAGATGATATCCTGATATATTCTAAGAGTGAGAAAGAACATGCGGAACATCTCAGAACTGTGTTAGAGCTGTTGAAAGAGAAGCAACTTTTTGCCAAACTGTCGAAGTGTGAATTCTGGTTGGAAGAAGTCAGTTTTCTTGGACATGTGATTTCTAAGAATGGTATTGCTGTTGATCCTACAAAGATAGAAGCTGTGTCTCAATGGGAAGCTCCGAAGTCAGTGTCAGAGATTCGTAGTTTTCTTGGTCTCGCAGGTTACTACCGAAAGTTCATTGAAGGGTTTTCAAAGTTAGCATTACCGTTAACTAAATTAACCACGAAGGGACAAGCTTTTATTTGGGATGCAAATTGTGAAGAGGGATTCCAAGAGCTGAAGAGGAGGTTGACTAGTGCTCCTATTTTGATTTTGCCGAATCCGACATAATCATTTGTGGTTTATTGTGATGCGTCACTGATGGGTTTAGGTGGTGTATTGATGCAGAATCAACAAGTAGTCGCTTATGCATCGAGAC
The DNA here is from genome assembly GCF_029867415.1 of Vicia villosa. Lineage (NCBI taxonomy): Eukaryota > Viridiplantae > Streptophyta > Magnoliopsida > Fabales > Fabaceae > Vicia > Vicia villosa. The sequence continues at coordinate 45,349,215 of NC_081183.1, read as the reverse complement.
AACTCAAAGTGCATGAGAGGAATTATCCGACTCATGATTTGGAGTTAGCAGCTGTGGTTTTTGTTTTGAAGTTGTGGCGACACTATTTGTATGGTTCGAGATTCGAGGTGTTCAGTGATCATAAGAGCCTGAAGTACCTCTTTGATCAGAAAGAGTTGAACATGAGGCAGAGAAGGTGGTTAGAATTTCTGAAGGATTATGATTTTGGTTTGAATTACCATCCGGGTAAGGCAAACATGGTTGCTGACGCTTTGAGTAGGAAGACTTTGCATATGTCTATGCTAATGGTGAAGGAATTGGATTTGATTGAACAATTCAGAGACTTGAGTTTAGTATGTGAAGGTACTCCTGTTAGTGTCAAATTAGGTATGCTGAAGCTGACTAGTGGTATCCTTGAAGAAATCAGAGAAGGTCAGAAAGTTGATGTGGAATTGATTGATAAGTTGACCTTGGTTAATCAAGGCAAGAGTAGTGAATTCAGAGTCGACGAGAATGGTATACTGAGGTTTGGTGACCGAGTTTGTGTTCCCGATATTGATGAACTCCGAAAGCGTATTTTGGAAGAAGGACACCGTAGTGGATTGAGTATTCATCCTGGTACTACCAAGATGTATCATGATTTGAGGAAGTTGTTTTGGTGGCCGGGAATGAAGAAGGAAATTGCTGAGTTTGTGTATTCTTGTTTGACTTGCCAGAAGTCAAAGGTCGAGCATCAGAAACCGTCTGGGTTGATGCAACCGATGTTTATTCCTGAGTGGAAGTGGGACAGCATCTCAATGGATTTTGTGTCTGGTTTGCCGAGAACTGTCAGAAATTGTGAAGCTATCTGGTTCGTGGTAGACAGGTTGACGAAGTCTGCACATTTTATACCGGTGAGAATGGATTATCCGATGGAAAAGCTGGCTCAATTGTATATTGAGAATATAGTGAGTCTGCATGGTATTCCTTCAAGTATCGTGTCAGATAGAGATCCGAGGTTTACGCCTAAGTTCTGGGAAGGTTTGCAGAAAGCTTTAGGTACTAAGCTGAGACTGAGTTCTGCTTATCATCCGCAGACTGATGGACAGGCTGAGAGGACAATTCAGTCGTTAGAAGATTTGTTGCGAGGTTGTGTGTTGGAAAAAGGAGGTGCTTGGGATAGTTATCTGCCTTTGATTGAGTTTACCTACAACAACAGTTATCATTCGAGTATCGGTATGGCTCCGTTTGAGGCTTTGTATGGTAGGAGGTGTAGGACGCCGTTGTGTTGGTACGAATCTGGTGAGAGTGTGGTGATTGGTCCAGAAATTGTACAACAGACTACAGAGAAGATTAAGATGATTCAGGAGAAGATGAAGGCTTCTCAGAGTCGTCAGAAGAGTTATCACGACAAAAGGAGGAAAACACTTGAGTTTCAAGAGGGAGATCATATGTTTATGAGAGTTACTCCTATGACGGGGATTCGTCGAGCATTGAAGTCAAAGAAGTTGACTCCGCGTTTTATTGGGCCATTCCAAATTTCTGAAAGAGTGGGAGAAGTGGCTTATCGTATCGCTCTACCGCCGATGCTTGCAAATTTACATGATGTATTTCATGTGTCTCAGTTGAGGAAATACATTTCGGATCCGTCCCATGTGATCCAAGTAGATGATGTACAGGTGAAAGACAACTTGACGGTTGAGACTTTACCTGTGAGGATTGAAGACCGAAGACTGAAGCAATTGCGAGGCAAGGAAATAGCTTTGGTCAGAGTAGCTTGGGGAGGACCAGCTGAAGGCAATATTACCTGGGAGCTAGAGAGTCAGATGAAGGACTCTTATCCAGAACTTTTTACCTGAGGTATGTTTTCGAGGACGAAAACTCTTTTAGTGGGGGAGAGTTGTAACACCCGTATAATTTTAATATTAATTTAATTGGAACATTGAATTAATAATTAGAATTATAAAGATTTTGCGAAAATAATGGAAATAATGGTTCATGGCATTTGGGCCATGTGAGGAAATAGTAAAAGAAGGGGGGGTGATTTTGTAATCCTTTTACTAAATTATTATTATTTTCATAAAACAATTGGAATTGGGAAGAAAGAAGGAACGTGCAAGAACAGAGGGTGGAGAACACGAAGAACGTGAAGGAGAACTGTAGAGGGAGAGATCTGTTAGAACAAGATTTGTTCTGATCAATTATCTTAGTTTTGATGATAACAATAATATGAATTTTGCTTAAGATAATATGGTACTCTAATCCAATGCAATTTCCCTTTCAGGAAATATATAAAGAGTACGCATAATTCAGCGCTCAGAAGCTTTGTCTCAAAGGGTTCAGCATGCAACATCAGAACATGGTCTGGCAAGACATCAGAAGATGGTCGAAGCAGAACCAGAACATGGGTCTATGGAAGCATCAGAAGAACAAGAGAACAGAAGCACTAAAGTTCTGATGGTATCATGCTCAGAAGCACTTCAAGGTCAGAAGATCAGAAGATGCTATGCACCAAGCTGTTTGACTCTGATGATATTCAAACGTTGTATTCACAAACATCATATCAGAAGAAAGTACAAGTGGCAAGCTACGCTGACTGACAAAAGGAACGTTAAAAGCTACTAAAGGCTACGTCAGTAGACACAGCGTGAACAAGGCTCGAGGTAGTTGACAAAAGCGTATAACATTAAATGCGATGCTGTACGGAACACGCAAAGCATTAAATGCATTCAACGGTCATCTTCTCCAACGCCTATAAATATGAAGTTCTAATGAGAAGCAAGGTTAACGATTCTGCACCAAAACAACTCATATCAAACTTGCTGAAACGCTGTTCAAATCTAAACTCAGAATCTTCATCTTCATCAAAGCTCACTACATTGCTGTTGTAATATTTTAGTGAGATTAAGCTTAAACGATTAAGAGAAATATCACAGTTGTGATTATCGCTTTTAAGAAGCAATTGTAATACTCTTAGATTGATTACATTAAGTTGTAAGGAACTAGAGTGATCGTGTGGATCAGAATACTCTAGGAAGTCTTAGGAGTGAACTAAGCAGATTGTAACTAGAGTGATCGTGTGGATCAGTAGACTCTAGAAAAGTCTTAGAGGGTATCTAAGCAGTTGTTCCTGGAGTGATCAGTGTGTGATCAGAAGACTCTGGAAGACTTAGTTGCTGACTAAGTGGAAAACCATTGTAATCCGTGCGATTAGTGGATTAAATCCTCAGTTGAGGTAAATCATCTCTGCGGGGGTGGACTGGAGTAGTTTAGTTAACAACGAACCAGGATAAAAATAACTGTGCAATTTATTTTTATCTGTCAAGTTTTTAAAGCTACACTTATTCAAACCCCCCCTTTCTAAGTGTTTTTCTATCCTTCAATTGGCATCAGAGCGCCGGTTCTAAGGTGCAAGCACTTAACCGTGTTTAGAAAAGATTCAGGAAGAGAAAAACGCTTCAGTAAAAGATGGTTGATGAAAGTGAAAAGTCTACACCTGCATCTACATCTGGCTCTGCTGAGCAATACAACGGTAACAATGGTTATACTAGACCGCCGGTATTTGATGGTGAAAACTTTGAATACTGGAAAGATAAACTGGAAAGTTACTTTCTGGGTCTAGATGGTGATCTATGGGATCTTCTGATGGATGGTTACAAACATCCTGTAAATGCCAGAGGCGTAAAGATGACAAGGCAAGAAATGGATGATGATCAGAAAAAGCTTTTCAGGAATCATCATAAATGCAGAACTGTTTTGCTGAATGCTATCTCTCATGCTGAGTATGAGAAGATATCTAACAGGGAAACGGCCTATGACATATATGAGTCCTTGAAAATGACTCATGAAGGAAATGCTCAAGTCAAGGAGACTAAAGCTCTAGCTTTAATCCAGAAGTATGAAGCCTTCAAGATGGAGGATGATGAAGACATTGAAAAGATGTTTTCAAGATTTCAAACTCTTACTGCTGGATTAAGAGTTCTTGACAAGGGATACACCAAGGCTGATCACGTAAAGAAGATCATCAGAAGCTTACCCAGAAGATGGGGTCCTATGGTGACTGCATTCAAGATTGCAAAGAATCTGAATGAAGTTTCTCTGGAAGAGCTTATCAGTGCCTTGAGGAGTCATGAAATAGAGCTGGACGCAAATGAGCCTCAAAAGAAAGGTAAGTCTATTGCATTAAAATCTAATATCAAGAAATGCACTAACGCTTTTCAGGCTAGAGAAGAAGATCCTGAAGAATCAGAATCTGAAGAAGAAGATGAACTGTCCCTGATCTCCAGAAGGCTAAATCAACTCTGGAAGACCAAGCAGAGGAAGTTCAGAGGCTTCAGAAGTTCAAAGAAATTTGAACGTGGAGAATCTTCTGATGACAGAAGATTTGACAAGAAGAAGGTCATGTGCTATGAATGCAATGAGCCTGGACACTACAAGAACGAATGTCCAAATCTTCAGAAGGAAAATCCCAATAAGAAGTTTCATAAGAAGAAAAGTCTTATGGCAACCTGGGATGAGTCAGAAGATGATTCAGACTCTGAAGATGAGCAGGCTAACTGTGCGCTGATGGCGACAGAAGATGACGAATCAGAATCTACATCAGAATCAGATTCTGAAGAGGTATTTTCTGAACTTACTAGAGATGAGTTAGTTTCCGGTCTAACTGAACTTCTGGAACTCAAGTCTCAGATTAGTCTCAAATACAAAAAGCTGAAAAAGCTATTTGAATTTGAAACAAAGAAGCTTGAGTTGGAAAATTCTGAATTAAAAGAAAAACTTTTAAAATTATCCAATAATGTTGGATCTCTTTCTGATTCAGAAAAATCCACTCCTAGTCTAAACCATATTCTGAAAGAATATGATTTAAGTTTCAGGAAGTTCTTATCTAGAAGTATTGGCAGAAGTCAGCTAGCTTCTATGATATATGCTGTGTCTGGAAACAAAAGAGTTGGCATTGGTTTTGAGGGTGAAACCCCATACAAACTTGAACCTGTTGATGAAATGAAATTCACATACAAGCCATTGTATGATCAGTTCAAGTATGGCCACTCCCATGATATTAGGCACACTTCACATGCTCAAAGTTTTCACATAACACACACCAAAAAGCATGTGACACAACCTAGGAAATATCATGGAACTCACATTAAGAATTATCATGCTGTTCCTCCTATTGCTTACAATGTTAAACCCAAGTTCAATCAGAACTTGAGAAAATCTAACAAGAAAGGACCCAAGAAAATGTGGGTACCTAAGGATAAGATTATTCCTATTGCAGATATCCTTGACTGCAAAAAGTACAAAGCACAACATGTCATGGTACCTGGACTCTGGATGCTCACGACACATGACAGGAAGAAGGTCTATGTTCCAAGACCTGGTGCTTAAGTCTGGAGGAGAAGTCAAGTTTGGAGGAGATCAGAAGGGCAAGATAATTGGCTCTGGAACTATAAAGTCTGGTAACTCTCCTTCCATTTCTAATGTACTTCTTGTAGAAGGATTAACACATAACCTCTTATCTATTAGTCAATTGAGTGACAATGGTTATGATATAATCTTTAATCAAGAGTCTTGCAAGGCTGTAAATCAGAAGGATGGCTCAATCCTATTTACAGGCAAGAGGAAGAACAACATTTATAAGACAGATCTGCAAGATCTTATGAGTCAGAAGGTGACTTGTCTTATGTCTGTTTTTGAAGAGCAGTGGGTCTGGCACAGAAGATTAGGTCATGCTAGTTTGAGAAAGATTTCTCAGATTAACAAACTGAATCTGGTCAGAGGACTCCCTAATCTGAAATTCAAATCAGATGCTCTTTGTGAAGCATGTCAGAAGGGCAAGTTCTCCAAACCTGCATTCAAGTCCAAGAATGTTGTTTCTACCTCAAGGCCATTAGAACTCTTGCACATTGATCTGTTTGGCCCAGTCAAAACAGCATCTGTCAGAGGAAAGAAATATGGATTAGTCATCGTAGATGATTATAGCCGCTGGACATGGGTAAAATTCTTGAAACACAAGGATGAGACTCATTCAGTGTTCTTTGATTTCTGCATTCAGATTCAATCTGAAAAAGAGTGTAAAATCATAAAGGTCAGAAGTGATCATGGTGGTGAATTTGAGAACAGATCCTTTGAAGAATTCTTCAAAGAAAATGGTATTGCCCATGATTTCTCTTGTCCTAGAACTCCACAGCAAAATGGGGTTGTAGAACGAAAGAATAGGACTCTGCAAGAAATGGCCAGAACCATGATCAATGAAACCAATATGGCTAAGCATTTCTGGGCAGAAGCAATAAACACTGCATGCTATATTCAGAATAGAATCTCTATCAGACCTATTCTAAATAAGACTCCCTATGAATTGTGGAAGAATAGAAAGCCCAACATTTCATATTTCCATCCTTTTGGATGTGTATGCTTTATTCTGAACACTAAAGATCATCTTGGTAAGTTTGATTCCAAAGCACAAAAATGTTTCCTTCTTGGATATTCTGAACGCTCAAAAGGCTACAGAGTATACAATACTGAAACATTGATTGTAGAAGAATCAATCAATATCAGGTTTGATGATAAGCTTGGTTCTGAAAAACCAAAGCAGTTTGATCATTTTGCAGATTGTGATATTGATATATCAGAAGTTGTTGAGCCAAGAAGCAACGCATCAGAAGCAGAGCTTCTCAGAAGAAAAGAATCTGAAGATCAAGTATCAGCTTCTCTGGAGGATCTAAGCATTTCTGAAGAACCATCTGTCAGAAGATCATCCAGACTCATCTCTGGTCATTCAGAAGATGTCATTCTTGGAAAGAAGGATGATCCAATCAGAACAAGAGCATTCCTTAAGAACAATGCAGATTGTCAATTAGGTCTTGTATCTTTGATCGAGCCAACTTCTGTTGATCATGCTCTAGAAGATCCAGACTGGATAATTGCTATGCAAGAAGAACTGAATCAGTTTACAAGGAATGATGTTTGGGATCTTGTTCCTAGACCAGATGGATTCAATATAATTGGTACAAAATGGGTCTTCAGAAACAAGCTCAGTGAGAAAGGTGAAGTGGTAAGGAACAAAGCCAGACTGGTGGCTCAGGGTTATAGTCAGCAAGAAGGGATTGATTATACAGAAACCTTTGCACCAGTGGCCAGGTTAGAATCTATTCGTCTGTTAATTTCACTTGCCACTCAACATAACATCACTCTTTATCAGATGGATGTTAAGAGTGCCTTCTTAAATGGTTATATAGATGAAGAAGTTTATGTCCATCAACCTCCTGGTTTTGAAGACTCTATGTCTCCTAATCATGTTTTTAAACTTAAGAAATCATTGTATGGATTGAAACAGGCTCCCAGAGCTTGGTATGAACGCTTAAGTTCTTTCCTTCTGGATAATGGTTTCACTAGAGGAAAAGTGGACACTACTCTCTTTTGTAAAACCTTTAAAAGGGATATTTTAATTTGTCAAATATATGTAGATGATATTATTTTTGGAACATCTAATGCTACACTTGGAAAGGAGTTTGCTGAGTCTATGCAGGCTGAGTTTGAAATGAGCATGATGGGAGAACTCAAGTATTTCCTTGGAATACAAATAAATCAAACATCAGAAGGAACGTATGTTCATCAAACCAAGTATGTGAAGGAACTTCTGAAGAAGTTTAATCTTCTAGACTGCAAAGAAGCCAAAACTCCTATGCATCCAACATGCATCCTAGGTAAGGATGAGGTAAGTAAGAAGGTAGATCAGAAGTTATACAGAGGTATGATTGGATCTCTTCTATATCTGACTGCTTCTAGACCTGACATTCTGTTCAGTGTTTGTTTGTGTGCTAGATTCCAATCAGATCCTAGAGAATCTCATTCAACTGCTGTTAAGAGAATTCTAAGGTATCTGAAAGGTACTACTAATGTTGGCTTAGTTTACAGAAAATCTAAAGAATACAACTTAGTAGGATTCTGCGATGCTGACTATGCTGGAGACAGAATTGAAAGAAAAAGTACTTCAGGAAGTTGCCAATTTCTTGGAAGTCATTTGATCTCTTGGTATAGCAAGAAGCAAGCAACTATTGCTCTATCAACAACAGAAGCAGAATATGTCGCTGCTGCTGGTTGTAGTACACAGATGCTCTGGATGAAGAGTCAGTTAGAAGATTATCAGATATTTGAGAGTAACATTCCTATATTCTGTGATAATACTTTTGCTATATGTTTATCTAAGAATCCTATTCTTCATTCAAAAGCTAAACATATTGAGATTAAACATCATTTCATAAGGGACTATGTTCAGAAGGGTGTTATATCTTTAAACTTTGTTGATACAGACCATCAATGGGCTGATATCTTTACAAAACCCCTGGCTGAAGATAGGTTTAAGTTCATTCTGAAGAACATCAGTATGGATTTATGCCTAGAATGAGAAGATGAGAAGTTCTTATGTATGAGTATCTTCTGAAATAAAAATGGATTATTTTGTATATCAGAAGTTCTGATTGAAATCTTTTAGAAATTATGATTCGGTTATTACTAACGTTTCATTGTCTAAGTTGATTCAGAACCTCTTTTAAAGCAAAACAGCTGTTACGTTTTATCTCGGGATGGTAAACCTGTCGTTACTATTCATGGATAAACGTGCGTGCAGTTGAAGGGACGCCGACCATAGGTAACTGTGCCAGTCACCTCATTTGTCTTTATTATCTCTCCTCACGTCACGTAACATTAAATGCTATTCATCATTCGTTTCATTTTATTTTCTTTCAAATACTCTTCAAACTCTTCTCTTTCCCTCTCATCTTTCTCTATCTCTTTGCATTCCTCATCAAGTTTTTCTCTCTCTCTCTCTTCCATATCAAACCCTACCTGTTCATTTTTCTGCAAACCCATCATGAACTCTTCATCAAGCCTAGGAAATAATGAAAATGATCAAAACAACAAAAGAAAAGCTGTTGAAACATCACCTTCCAAACCCAAAAAGATCAAAATCACCTATGATCCTCTCAAGGTGAATCCATTCGAAGCAATGTTGTCTGGAAACTATTCTAGACGTGTGTTTCATCCCCCTGGTGAAAGCCCTCCATCATCTCCATCTTCTTCCTCATCTTTCGACCTTCAAGACTCAGCCTCCTCTTCATCTAACCTTTCCTCTCCCTTAATCCATTCCGAAGAAATCTCCTCATCTTCACCCGCTGAGAATGTTGTCTCTGATAAAGATTGTGGAAGATCTGCATCAGAACCAAGTCTCCCTGACCCCTCGCCTGAAAGCCCAAGAAGCAGTCAATGAGGCGTTTCACTCCTTCATGGCATGCTGGCACAGACTTTGTCTTAGCTAGGGTCTTAGGTTTTGGTCTTTGTAGTTTTCTTTTCCTTGTTGCATCTGCTTGTTAAACATCTTCATGTAATATCTTTTGATTATAAATGAAAAAGTTTCTTTGTTTTACATTCCAGTAATTTTATTTGTCGTTTTATACATCTGAATCTTTTGAAATTTTCTTTTTGATGTTATGACAAAAAGGGGGAGAAGATAAATGATAAATGATTTGATTAATCTATATCAGTTGCTGGGTAAAGCTCCCACACATTTACTAACAAGAACTGCAAGTTCTATATGGTTTAAGTGTTTTGCAGGTATAAAGAAGTGAAGAGAATCTTCAAAGCAAACACAGAAGCAAAACCATGGAAACTGAAGCAAGCCGAGTGCTATCAAGCTTCAGAAATCAGAAGCACTGACAATAGAATTTGATCTATATTTGTCTATTTGCTATGACAAAATTCTATTTGCTCTGATACATTATTTCAGCCTATATGGCTCTGATACATATAATGTTATAGCTCTGATACATATAATGTGTTAGAAGTTACATTTTATGTTCTGACTCGTTCATGCTGACTTTTGTCGTTTAGTTTTTTTGTTCTGTAACATTTCAGGATGTAGAGATGCTCTGATGATGCTCTGGTACATTCAACAATGTTCTGATACAAATCTAGCATGAAGTAATGTTGGTAGAAATTCAAAGCTCTGAAGCTATCCGAGGGAAGCAGAAATCAGAAGCTGCGAATGTTCTAAAGATCCAGAAAACTCAAGTTCTGAAGCTGTCCTAAATGGAAGCAGAAATCAGAAGCTGTGAATGTTCAGAAGATCAAAGAAATTCAAGTTCTGAAGCTGTCCTGAATGGAAGCAGAAATCAGAAGCTGTGAATGTTCAGAAGATCAAAGAAATTCAAGTTCTGAAGCTGTCCTAGATGGAAGCAGGAATCAGAAGCTGTGAGTGTTCTAGGGATCTAAGGAAATTCTAGTTCTGAAGCTGTCCAATGGAAGCAGAAGTCAGAAGCTATGAATTCTCTGAAGACAAAAGCTTATATTATCGTCTCTACCGAAATAATCAGGGAAGTCTTTTATTAAAGTTCTTCGAGTATTTATTTCAGGGGGAGATTATTTATCTCAGGGGGAGATTGTTAATCTCAGGGGGAGACATATTCATATGCTTATGCTATAGCTGTGTAATTTGTCTTTTGCCGTCTATTCTTTCTGATCGCAAATTCATATCATTTATATATGTTTTTGTCATCATCAAAAAGGGGGAGATTGTTAGAACAAGATTTGTTCTGATCAATTATCTTAGTTTTGATGATAACAATAATATGAATTTTGCTTAAGATAATATGGTACTCTAATCCAATGCAATTTCCCTTTCAGGAAATATATAAAGAGTACGCATAATTCAGCGCTCAGAAGCTTTGTCTCAAAGGGTTCAGCATGCAACATCAGAACATGGTCTGGCAAGACATCAGAAGATGGTCGAAGCAGAACCAGAACATGGGTCTATGGAAGCATCAGAAGAACAAGAGAACAAAAGCACTGAAGTTCTGATGGTATCACGCTCAGAAGCACTTCAAGGTCAGAAGATCAGAAGATGCTATGCACCAAGCTGTTTGACTCTGATGATATTCAAACGTTGTATTCACAAACATCAGATCAGAAGAAAGTACAAGTGGCAAGCTACGCTGACTGACAAAAGGAACGTTAAAAGCTACTAAAGGCTACGTCAGTAGACACAGCGTGAACAAGGCTCGAGGTAGTTGACAAAAGCGTATAACATTAAATGCGATGCTGTACGGAACACGCAAAGCATTAAATGCATTCAACGGTCATCTTCTCCAACGCCTATAAATATGAAGTTCTGATGAGAAGCAAGGTTAACGATTCTGCACCAAAACAACTCATATCAAACTTGCTGAAACGCTGTTCAAATCTAAACTCAGAATCTTCATCTTCATCAAAGCTCACTACATTGCTGTTGTAATATTTTAGTGAGATTAAGCTTAAACGATTAAGAGAAATATCACAGTTGTGATTATCGCTTTTAAGAAGCAATTGTAATACTCTTAGATTGATTACATTAAGTTGTAAGGAACTAGAGTGATCGTGTGGATCAGAATACTCTAGGAAGTCTTAGGAGTGAACTAAGCAGATTGTAACTAGAGTGATCGTGTGGATCAGTAGACTCTAGAAAAGTCTTAGAGGGTATCTAAGCAGTTGTTCCTGGAGTGATCAGTGTGTGATCAGAAGACTCTGGAAGACTTAGTTGCTGACTAAGTGGAAAACTATTGTAATCCGTGCGATTAGTGGATTAAATCCTCAGTTGAGGTAAATCATCTCTGCGGGGGTGGACTGGAGTAGTTTAGTTAACAACGAACCAGGATAAAAATAACTGTGCAATTTATTTTTATCTGTCAAGTTTTTAAAGCTACACTTATTCAAACCCCCCCTTTCTAAGTGTTTTTCTATCCTTCAAGATCAAGGATCAAGAACAATTGTCTAAGGTAAGGGGAGACTCTCCATTTAATCTCTATTATCGTGTTATAGGTAATAGTATAGATTGGTAGTATTGTTTTGATCAATGGTTTCCATGTTCTGTGTTGTGTTCATCTTTTGGATCGAAATTTTGGACTGATAAATCCCTAATAACTGAGTAGATCTAGAGTATGATGAACGAAATTGATTATTGGATCATATACTGTAGTTTCTGGGTGAATTCGTATGTTGTTATGAGATGAATTTTCTGGTTTTTAGACCCAAATCGCAGACTGTGCAGGTGAAATCGCGAGGAAAATGAATGGTAAGTTGCAGGTTTCTGTGAACTGCTGTCCATTCACGTATGGTACGCGTATGATATGCGTATGGGGGGGTTGTGGTACGCGTATGGTATGCTCCCCATGGTGCATCAGAATGTGCCCTTCTGCTGGTACGCGTATGATACGCGTATGATGTTGTTTTGTGTGAAAATATGGTTCTGTCCGTACGCGTATGATACGCGTATGGTGTGTATGTTTTGTCTGAAATTGTGCTTCTGTCCGTACGCGTATGATACGCGTATGGTGTGTGTGTTTTGTGAAATTCTGGCTCTGCTGGTACGCGTATGGTACGCGTATGACTAGCGTGACTTGCAAAGTTTTGCTGTTTTGTGATTTTAAGAATTCAGTGATGAGTAACTCTTAAAATGCTGATCTGTTTGGAATGAGGCCTGATTTATGAAGATTAAGATCAAATAAATCGTATAATTGATTGATATATGATTTTATTTGAATGATGCAATTGTACATATATTTGGGCATATTTGATGATGATGATGTATAATGTTGTATGAGTAAAGATGATGCTACTCATAGTGAGATGATAATGTTGGTATGTTATATATATGTGTTTGTATGCATTCATAATCATAGTTGAGGGCTGTATCCTAAAGATGAGAGGATGCAGTGAAGGGCAAGATTCCCATTGTGTGGAATATGTGCTGGCAGGGCCGTATCTGGATGATGATAGATCGGTCGGTGAATGATGTCCACTGGTGATGTTTGGTACCACATGCATAGTGTCAGTTTCATACATGTGCATGATTTGCTTATAACATGATGGTGTATGTTTTAAGATGACTTGTCTGTTTATCTGTGGATGTGTGAACGATGATTTATCTGAATATGAAACAGTTGGTGAATGATATCACTATGATATGTTATTATTTATGATGCAATAACATTGGTTAACTATGATGAGACTCACCCTTACTTGTTGTCATTTTCAGATTGAGGATAGCGGCGCGACTTGGTGAGGATTAGCTCATAAGTCGGTTTTTAGTATTATGTCGGTGTCATGCTCTGGTAGATGTAACACTGGGAACGCGTCATTTTTAGAATTTGATTATAACTCTATTTGTTTTGTTGTTAAAGTCTGATACATTAATGATGGATGTTGACTTGATGATTTTTAATTCCGCTGTGTAGACATGGTTTGTTTATTGAGTTATAATTACAGATGTTTTCAGTGAATGCATGACATGTACCGAACGTGTATTTTCTTTAATTATGAATTGCGACACCTCTTGCATGTTAACTCTTATTAATATTTATTTTATTGCCGCGGGTTATTAGAGGGGTGTTACAGTGTTAGCTAAGCAAGCCCATTATAATATTTTATTTTATTTTTCATAAAATAAAAGGAATTTGGAAAAAAGGAGGAGAAGAAAAGGAGACAGACTTTGAGAAAGGAAGAACACGTGAAAGAGAGAAGAGCCAAAGGGGAAGAAGACCTTCGAAGATTCGACTCTGAGGTAAGGGGGGATTCTTCGGGTTAGTAATCCTTATGCGATTGTAGGTAGTAGGATTGATTAGGATTGTTGTCTATTTCAATCGTACGTGTCGGGTTTGGGAATTTGTTAGATTTTGATGAATTTGCATGAATTACATGATTCTGTTAATACTCATGATATATGTTGTTAATACTTGTATAAAATTTGTCTGAAATATGTGATGATGTGAAATTTGATGATATTTGGGTGCTATGTTCGTATGTACCTGAAATTGGGGAAATGAGATAGGGTAAATACTGTCAAAATAGTGAAATTGGCTGTGCAGGTACGTAGGAACCGATTCCCAGGTGGGACGAACCAGTTCCCCCTTATAAAAACAGAGAGGTGTGGATTCTGGGTTGTTGGGAACCGGTTCCCAGATAGGGACAACCCGGTTCCCCATAGTAAAAATCAGAGGCGTGTTTTTTGGAAGCTGCCAGGAACCGGTTCCCACGTAGGGACAACCCGGGTTCTGCAGCATATTTTCTAAAAATGTTTTATTTTTAAAAATCCATAACTTTTGATCCGAGTATCCGATTTATGTGCCGTTTTGGGCGTTGAGAAGCTAATTAAGTGCTTTATTTGATAACATGATAAAATGGGCAGTAGCCGACTTTACTTTAAAAACTCGAATTAATTGTTGATGAATTGAAACATGGTATATGTATATGTGCTCATTCATATGACTATTGATGCATGTATTTATGTTGGTGATCGGATTATGATATCCAATGAGTGATGTTGGTATATAACATGTCGTAAATGATACATGCTTTGTGACTTTACTGTTGAGTTGTTTTAGTAATTTATTACATGGTGTGCAATGATGATAGATGTAACGATGTATGATGATGGTGATGATTGATGATTGTGAATATTAATATGTTGTTAATATTAATATGTTGGTTATGGTGAACGTATGTAAATGATTGAATGATGCTTATACATGTACATACTTGTTGTGACGTTATTGGTACGAGGTGATAAGCGATGTTAAGCATCGGAATGATGATGATGTAAGTATGTGTCATGTGTGCATTATTCATAAATCATTTGCATTGGAAGGCTAATTCCCATTGTGCGGAGATTAGCGGGAAGTCATCGTGTGCCCATGTGGGGTGTGAGCGATGAGGCAGTAGTCGTATGCCCATGTGGGGTGTGAGCGACTAGAGGGCAGTATCAAAGAGAGAAGTCTTGTGAATGTGATTCACGAATTTTGGTACCACATGCATAGTGTCAGTTGAATCATATGCATTGGTTATAACATGATTGGATAAGATCCAGTGTTATGCCTTGGTGTGTTTACATGATTGATGTATTAAGGAGTTGTTGTTAATATAACTTGATTATTTGATGGAATGAAGAGTTGTGGGCCGATGGCCAAATATTGTTGAATTGATGCTTGCTTATTGTAATAATTTCCGACTATATGTATGTTGGATGGATGATAATTGCTATGAGATTTTATTGCTTATGATTGTATAATGGTTATTAATTCGAATGAAACTCACCCTTACTTTGATGATTTCAGATTAAGGATGTAGCGGCGTCTTGATTGGGTGAAGATAGCTTGTAGGCTAGCCCGTAGTTCGTGTCGAGTCATGCTCTGATTGTAACACTGGGATCGATTAGTCTTAGCGTTACTTGTTATACATTGTTGCCATTTTGGCTATGGATTTATGTATTGAGTATTTGTGTGGAGATGTTTCCTAATACTGTTGAATTAAGTTACGCTGTGTTAAATACATGTTTGATATTGGTTAATTTCTAATAAAGCATGACAATCGACTTGATGTTTTTATTTATTTTAATAATTGTAGCATCCTTGATAGGTTATTACTCTGATTATATTATATTTTCCGCGGGGGTTTAGAAGGGTGTTACATGATCAACCAAAACAAATGGGGTTTTTTGGTGACTAAACAGTGTTGTTACGCCGTTGTTGCGTTTCTGAGCTTCAGGGGCTTCCGTAGATGCACCTACGGAAGAGATGAACGTTAGGGCATTCCGTAGATGCATCTACTAAAGCACCATACATTTTGAAACTAAGGTTCTTCTGTAGGTGCACCTACGGAAAGAGTACTTTTTTCTTATTTCTTGTTTATTTATACATAATTATTTATGTATGGATACATATTATCACAATGCAGACATTATGACTCAAGGTCTGGATATAGATATACATGGGAGGACTGCATAACACGCATCCGTGCGGCGTGAACGGGCACGTGTAGTATCTCAGGTGACTGATAGAGCCTTTGTTCCACCTGATACACCCGCTCCAGCCAGGCCTTCTACATATGTCCCGGTTGAGGGGGCTCTACGCCTGTTCCACTTGATACACCCGTTCCAACTGGGCCTTCCCCGTCTACTACTACTTCATAGAGGCCCCGGGATGATGTTGAGGGTTCCTTACTGTCATACGGTGAACTGACTTTTTATTAATCGGAATGTCGCGGTAAGCAAGAGTCGCCACCGACTTTTATTTTATCCAAACAGGTTCGGAAAGGCAAAAAGAAACAGAAAAAAACCTTTTTAAGAAATCTAAGTTCGGGGGGTAATTTATGCAAAGGGAAGGTGTAAGGCACCCTTTGCATCCATGGTTTTCCATGGGCTCTTAATTGCTTTGCTTGCTCGTTTTCAGAAAATGTAGATGAAAGAGGAAAAAGTGGACTTTAGCTCGTAAATGAGCGTAGCCAGTTTTCGAAGAATTGTGAGAAAGAATATTAAAGATGAGCATTGCAAGGCAATTAGGGGCAATTACCTTAAACTCAGATAATAGGTCTCTTTTTAGCCTTTCAGAATGAAAGGGTCTATCCTTGCCATAAGAGGGCAGGAAGCCTTTCGTTTGGAGATTGAAGGGTCGTCGAAGCATCCTTTGCCATAAGACTGTCCCATGCCATAGAAGGGCAGGTAGTCTAAGGTAAGGATCAGAATAAGCCTTTTCGTAGGCAACCAGAAGATACCTCAGCCTTTCTTCGTAGGCGACTTCCGAGGGTCGAGGTCATTTTGTGTATCGAAGGCAGCATCATTTAGGGTCGTATGACCTTTTAATTATCGAGGCAAACAGGCTGAGGTATCCTCGTATTCGAGGGACATGGCTTATTCTGCAAAACACAAGGCAACAAGGCAACAGGCAACAAGGCAACAAGGCAACAAGAGGGATTACCCTAAAGGGTGCGTGTGTGCAACAATCACGTGATTATATTCAGATACTTATCTTTTAATTAGTTATTCTAATTCAGTTTAAGGCTTGCACTCCCTAAGATTACTAACCACGCAGTATATAAAGCAATAAAGGGAAGGGGGGAAATGAAACCAGCGGAGGAGAGGGGAATTGTAACCAGCGGATCCCTTAATAGGGTTTGGCATAAGTAATAATAATAAAAAGCATAAAATAAGATGAGGTTTAGGGTTACCAATGACGAAGCTTTGGCATTTGACAAACCCTGAAAGAAAGAAAAATGGCAAACAAAAGAGGGTGAGTGCATTATCGGTTCGGGGACAATTAGGGTTAACCCTAATAAAATAAAAGATAAATAAATTAATAATGAATAATAAATAATACTTAGCTTTGATTTGGATTTGATCTGATATGGTTAATAGGGCGCCTTTAAGGTTAACCCTGAAAAGAGACAAGGCAGAAGAAGATGAAGGCGGAACAAATCCTAATTCTAAAAATAAATCAAGTAGAATCTACGTTAAATTAAACAGAGTACTTAACTTTGGCTTTTGAATCAGGCGCATAGTCGGAAGGCGTTTGAAAAGATAATCCTGAAAAAGGCACAGAAGAAGAAGATTTTTAGTGTAGGGCCGATCTTCGTAAACCCTGATTTAAAATTCAAATTACACATAATTGTAAATTGATTTAATTAATTATTGGTCTTACGACCTAATTAATTAAATCGGGTTAAGGAAATTAAATCGAATGCAAAAATAATTTTTTTATGAATTTTTTGGAATCAAAAGGAAATAAATAGGAATTTTTAAAGATATGTATATAATTAAATAGATATTAAATAAAATATATAATTAAAAAGAAAAATTATGTAAGTATTAAATTAATCACTAGATAAATAAATAATAATTATAAAAAAAGTTTTATAAAATAAATTTTGATTATTATACTATTATAGAGAAAAGAAAAAGAAATTGAATGATATATATATATATATATATATATATATATATATATATATATGTATAAATAAAATTAATTATGTTATATAATTATAAATAAAAAAAATTGAAAAAAACTTAGCTTTTATCCGGTATGGACGCGCGCTGATGACTCTGGTGGACTCTCATCCTTGGTGCGTTTGATCGAAACAGTGACGAGATCTGACGGTTGGATGAGGAAGGTGTACCATGGCCCTGTTTATGATGCGTCCACGTGATCCCTGAGTGCTTAAACAAGAAAACGTGCGCGCTGCATTTGAATGGTCCAATGATGTCTTGCCACGACATCATCTTCAACCTCCGTCCGTAGCCATAGGTTATACCTACGGACAGGCTCGTTGCTATAGCCCCTGCGAATACGAATACAACCAAACACGAGCAAAAACTTTTCGCGAGACCACAGATGGCATCGTCCAGGTCTCACGAATTCAACCATGGCCTTTATTAGACCTGATTTTACCTGTATGCAAAAACCCTAATCCAAACCGACAAAACCCTAGCAATGGTGTTACGATCAACACAGCATATAAATTCAATTACGTCTCCAGAATCATTCATAGTAACAATATAAACATGAATATGCATCCAAAATACATTAAATATGCGTGTATGATCGAGTCCGATGCAAAGTTCAAAGGCTCAGAATTTCGACTTACAGTGGGGTGTTTTGGCGTTGTTGAATGCGTGCGATGATCTGGATCGGTTCAGAATGCTTTCAGGAACGTGTTGGGATGAATTGCAAGCCTTGAATTGCCTTACACCACCAATTTGAAGTTTGACTTTTCTCCACTTTTGTAACTCGGTTCTAGGGTTCTTCAGAGCCAAATTTCGTGCCCTTTGCATCTGAATGGCTTTGCTACTTATAGGAGACTATTTTAGGTTAACAAATTTGTAAAGAATCTTCTTGAATCATGATTTGCCAAGTTGGAAAATTTGATTGATAAAAGCTTCTAAAATTGGCCAAATCTCAATTTTTTCTTAATCAATCTTGTATAGCACGAAATTATAATGATGATATGCCTTAAATGAGGATTGATTATGATTGAAGTTAAAGGAAAATCAAATCTTTGATATTTTCTTTGAATTTTTTTGATTTATGTTAATTTTAAATGAATAAAAATCCATATAAAATTAAATAAATATTAAAAATTCGTGGTATTTGAACTTGGGGCCTTGGATGACTTGTGGATCAAGATTGAATCAAAATCTCTTGGGCCCATTTGCAAACATTTTCAATTTTCTTCACATTTTTCTTCCCAAAATGACCCAACTTTGACAAGGCCTATCTCCCTCGATTTTTGAGGTATGGAAGTGTTCTAAGACATTTTGGAAACCTTAGAGAGTCCTCTAACCAGTGTCTTTGGTCTCATGTCAAAATCTTTTTCCATTTTTATTTTATGTCCTTTTGAAAAAAGTATCTTTTTGTTGATTTTTGAAAAGGACCTATGATGTATGAAGCCATATCTCTTAGATTATTGACCTATAAGCTTTGATTCTTGGACCATTGGATAGAGGAATGAATTCCCTTCAAAATGAGCTTTGGTGGGAATTTTTCTGATGAAGTATGAATATTTGGCGAATTTTCAAAGTTTGGTTGACTTTTTTCAGCTTATGCCCAAAATAGTAACTTTTGACTTTTGATTTCTCTGATCTTTCCTTGCATCATCATGATCAACCCTTGATCAAATGATGATTTTAGGGTTATGAGGATGTTGTTGACCAAATATCTTGAGTTTTGACTATATATTGACTTGAAATGACTGTTTTGCCCTTGAGAGTCGATTGTTGACCTAATCAGGATTTGAGGGACTAAATTTGCTCTGTTTGACTTGAAACTTTATATGGAGATACTTTGGGATGTTAGTGACCCTATGGAACCACCTTGAGCCATTGATTCAATGATTTTCCATCGAATTAATCAAACCCTAGTTCAGAGCTTTTGTATAGGAGAGTGTGTTTTGGAGCTTTGTCTTTTATTCTGATTTTATGTGTGAAAAATAACATGGGCAAATTTTGGGATATGACACTTACAGATGCCACCTTCCACCAGTCGTTGTGGCACTTCTTCTACTTCTACTCTTGTGCATGTGCCTGTGACAGGCGATACAGGATCTGTTATGCCACTTCCAGCGGGACACGAGGATGAGCCGGCGCCAGAGCCTATCTGGTATCCTAGGGGTCCTATAGACGCATCCCTTTTGACAGGATATGCCGATCATGCAGCTAGGCGTATATGGGATGGAGAGATAAATTTTCTTTGTTAATTACTTTTTTTCTTCAGTTTCTGAATTTTATTTTTAATATGCATTGTGTTTATTTTTTAAAAAATTTCAGGATAGGGATCCACATATGTTCTACAACCACGGTCGGAAGATTCCGGGTCTTCCGCAGCCAAACGAGTTGTGGTTCTAGGATGTGCTAGCAGCATCTAGTCTGGGAGACCTCTATCAGTTGGGCTACACGAAGATACATAAGGGGATGCTGATGGAATTTGCGGAGAGATGGTATCCAGAGACTTCCTCATTTCATCTCCCTCACGATAAGATTACCATCACTCTAGATGATGTGGCATGCCTCATGCATCTACCTATCAAAGGTACCCTCCTTGGTCACGACAGACTGGTGAAGGAGGAAGCGTTGAAGATGCTGATTGGTGAGTTGGGATGCAATCCAGATGACACACTTGATGTGGTGGAGAGGCCCTGTGAGGCGCATATGAGGTTTCACAGTTTGTAGAGGTTATATGACACGGAGCTTCTTGCGGCACATTAGGCTGCTGACGACGAGGTAGAGGCCGATATACACAGAGAGCGGGCGCTGAGATTTTACTTCCTATATTTGATAGGGACTCAGCTCTTTGTGGACACGAGCTCGACGTACACAGACTTCGTCTACCTGACGTACTTATCAGATACAACCGTATCCATGAGTACAACTAGGGAGCATCTGTACTGGCGTACAATTACTACAGACTGGGAGAAAGATGCATGTGAAAGGCAAGGACGGTGGCAGACAGTTGTACCCTATTAGTGGTAACAAATTTATCATCTTCTACTTATTATATATCGTGATAGTAAATTAAAATAATCGTGTTTTTTTTTCAGGCTTGGATACTACAGCACTTTCCAGATATTATTGGCTAGGAAGAGGTGCCGACCTACACTGAGCTCATGTCGCGTGCCAGTAGATTCATCCCCCACAGAGGGAACCAGGAGCCTCTACCTTACAAGCATGGACATGATTGCATTACTGTCGAGGACGTACATTATGACTGCTATGTGGAGCACCAAGAGACGGTTCCCTTTGACGAGATAACGTTGTATTATGGATGGTTGGCCTCCAGCTCGACCATTATTGTACGATATCTTCAGGAGCGCATCATGCATCAGTTTGGCTACGCACAAACGATACCTCGCGCCCCAGTAGTCTCTGCTCCTATCATCATGACCTGTCGGCAGTTAGATGAGGTCTTTGCATACTGGAAGCATCACATGGTTCCGGAGGAGGCTCAGGCGACGAGATTAGAGAGCGCCTGAAGGTGCATCGAAGGGTACATCACCTGGTACTACATGGTGTCACACCCGTACGTGATGCTAATTGCACCTGGAGATCCGCCCAGACTCGTCCACGAGGAGATTCTGCAGGCTCATAAGGCTGAGATGGACCACACTCACGATCTCCTTCCTCGGTGTCGTGAGATAGCTGACATGGGACTGGGAGTCATTGTAGGTGGTTTATTCTCTAAGGGGTCTGCGCAAACAACATTTCTATACCGTAGAAATCGTGTCAGGACTAGTGGGGCACTTGACGCTAGAGGCAGAGCTATGAGAGGCCGTGGTGGACGTAGAGGCGGAGGCCGTGGTGGAGAGCATCAAGATAATTTCCTGCACAAATAGTAGTGATGCGTGTGGTCTATTTTTATGTTTGTGTTTTTTTGATGATGTATGTATGTTATTTATATTATTTTGATGATGTATTTGACATTATGACCGAATTTATTTATACGATATATTTTTTTAATTTACTTACTATTGTATTTAAAATGCGTATAGGTAATTTTACATTTGTATTTTAAAATATTATTGTAACCAAAACTGAGTTTTGGAGTGAAATGAACATAATTTAAAAATTTAGCAGATTATTCCGTAGATGCACCTGCGAAACACTCTGACTATATTCCGTAGATGTAGAGCTGTCAAAATGGGCTAGCCCACATGGGCCGGCCCGCCAGGTCCGAAAAATCATAGGGCTTGGGCCTTAAAATTAGAGCTCATATTTTTCAGGGCCTTTTTAGCCCGGCCCTGAAAAGCCCGCTACCCATTAAGGCTAGCCCATATGGGCCGTGGGTAGCCCATCAGGCCCGCATAATTATAAATTTTAAAAAATATATTAATATTTATATTATCTTACTCCAAAATAGTATATTGATTTTTCTCACTTCACTAAATTTTATTTCTATTTTATTCGATCTTTCTCTTTTAAATATTATACATTAATATAATCAACATTTTTTCATCATATTATATTAGTTTTTCTCTTATAATAAATATTCATGTATTATTTTATACAATTTAGGCATATATTATATTTAGAAACACATTATAGTATTTATAAGAGATAATATAGTACTTAAAAATGTATTATCTTTACAATAACATAATTTTTAATTTTATTTATAATAAATATTATGGAGTTTTTATTTTAATTTTTTAAAATAAAAAAGCCCATTTAGGGCCGGGTAGCCCGAAGCCCGTCTAGGGCCGGGCTCGAGTAGTTAAACTCGAGCCCATATTATAAAGGGCCTTTTTGGCCCAGCCCTGAAAAGCCCAGGGCCCGCTAGAGCCGACCCGTTTAGGGTCGGATAGCCCATATTGACAGCTCTATGTAGATGCATCTACGGAAGAAAACACATTTTTTCCAAAATCAAGGGGCTTCGGAAAGTGTATCTACAGAAGTTGGGGACAAAATTGAAATTTTAAGTGGTGGCTAAGTGATCCGTGGGGTGAATTGAGAAATTATCTTGATTCATACATCAATTTATTTAATCAATAATAAATATTAATTTAACTAGTATTTAGACCCGTGCAAGGCACGGATTAAATATTTTTTAAGTAAAAAAAATATCTTAACAAAAATTATAATTAATAAATTTTACTTATAGTAAGATTACTATTGTATAGATAAAATGTCATTGTTATTAATAATATACATAAAAAAGTTAATTTAACAATTTTTTTTTTGTAAATTATAAAATAATTTGGGTATTTCTAATTTACTAATAACTTGTGTAAGTTTTAAAAAAAATTGACTCGTTAAATAAAAAATAACACAAAAACATATAAAATCATTTAGTTTATTAATAATTTAATTTATATAAAAATTACTCAAGGTAAATCATATTATAATTTTAAAAAAATAATTAGAAATATATTGATATGAATAATTTTGATATAATTTGCTTTTTTTTTAGTCAAAGCAATAATTTCTCATTATCCAATAACAGTTCATACACTCCGATCGCGAATCTAGGTATTACAAAGTAGACTTAAGTGGCTTTTGTAATTTAAAATATAATTTATGGCGTATCACAACCCGTAAGTAATTGCGAACAGACCAACTTCGACTATTTATAAAAAAATTCATGTTTCTATATAAAAAAATATTTGTATTATTTTTTAGTGTAAATGTTAATAAAAAAACTAATAATTTTTCAAGTCAATTTTATTTTTTTTCTTGTATCATGTCATATAATATCTATATATTTTTCATTAAGTATATGATATTTTTTATCTAGAAAAATTTAAGAGATATATAATTGTATCAATATCTTTTTCTCATTTATAAAAATATTTGTAACATATTCCCGTTTATAAATCTAATTGTATCAACAATAAACTTTTTCTCATTTATAAAAATATTTGTAAATTATTTTCGTTTATAAATATATTTGTAACTCATTCTATTTAATACAAATTAAATAAATTTATTTACAGTAGTTATCAAAAAAAAAATAACTAAAAATTAATACCTATTTTCATCCCTGCCATATGGGGTTGGTTTGAAAAATCCCCCTGCCAAAAAAAAAGTTGCAAGAATTCCCCTAACATTTGAAGATTCTCTCGTTTTAAACCTTGTAAAAAATTTGTTTTTAAAATCAACCCTTCCATTTGAAGATTCGGTCATTTTAAACCTTGTAATCTTGTAGATTATGTCATTTTAAATCCTCTGGAATATGACGGACAAGGTTGGTTTTACAAAAAAAATAATTTACAAGGTTCAAAATGATAGAGTCCTTCAAATGGCAAGGTTGGTTTTAAAAATGAATTTTTTACAAGGTTTAAATTCAATTGTTAGGGGAATTCTTGCAACTTTTTTTTTGGCAGGGGGATTTTTCAAACCAACCTCATATGACAGGGGTGAAAATAGGTATTAACCCAAAATATATTAAAATAATTGAATCGTTTATAAAAATATTTGTAAATAATACACTTTTTTTCCGTCTATAAAAATAATTATATCAACAATTTAAAAATATTTGCATCAACAATACACTTTTTCTTATTTATAAACATAATGGTATCAATAATAAAAAATTACCCGTTTACAATTATATTGTATAACATTACTCTTATTTCATTTATAAAAAGAATTGTATCAACAATACACTTATTTTCGTTTATAAAAATATTTTAATTATAATAAAGTTATATAAAAATTAAAAATTAAAATTAAGAATTGTATCAATAATTTACCTTAATGTGCATTAACTATGGATATTTTTTGCTAAAAATGTATATTATGATAAAAAGCAAAATTTTACAATTTTAGTCCAATTAAACTTAATGTCATTTTAAAGCTTTTAAAGGTAATAGACACAACTTTTCACTAAACTAAATCCAAGCACAAATCTTAAGATACAATTATATATAATAAAATCGAGTTTTAGAAATCACAATTTAATTTTTATTTTAATACTTTATTATAATATAAAAGACAATTAAGGCATTTATTTTATAATAGTAAATATAATTTTAAAATATGTACTCCATTATACAGCCGTAATTTTTTTTTTTTACATATTTAAAAAAATTGTTAATAAATTCAATAGATTAATTTTATTTATCAATCTTTTAATAATATCATATGTATAATAATACAATAGATTAATTTTATTTATCAATATTTTAATAATATCATATGTATAATAATACAATAGATTAATTTTATTTATCAATATTTTAATAATATCATATGTATAATAATACAATAGATTAATTTTATTTATCAATCTGCTTTGTATAATATTAAGTGTTATCTTAAAAATATAATTAAAACTCGTTTGCAACAAAAAAAAAATAATTAAAACTCGTTTGCACTTTTTAAGGTCAATAATTTTTAAACAAATCATTTATTCGTAGTTTCTTTTTAATTGCATATTTCAAATATCAAATTAAAATATATTATAAATATTAAGTTGTATTAAATCGGTTTTTGTTAATTGATCTTAATCTGAAAGCTAGAATCTGTATAAATAGATATTAATATTATTTTCTTAATACATTATTTTTAAAGAGAGACATTTATTATTAACTTTATTTTTCCATTTTTAAAAATGATTAGTCACAAACAAATGAAATATTTATTATTGGTTAATTTTATTTTACATCTTTTTAATGAATTTCAATGAGATGATTCTATGACTATGAGTTCCGAAATCTTACAATCAAGATAAATTATTTCCATATTTGGTGAGTTTTCTTGATTTTTTTTATTCCCAACCATGATTGTTTGAAAAGTGTTGTAACATTAATATTGTTTTAATGACATATGTTCTCGTTAATTTTAATAATTTTAAATTGAATATTACAAAATTCGATTCAAGTTTGTAGATTTGAAAAGCAAAATTCAATTCACCTTTTTGAATGGAGGAAATGATTATAGAGTCCAGTGGATTTTTGTGTATTTCAAATAAGTTTTATAGTGATAGGAAATCGTGAAGTTGAAAGAGCATTTATTACGGTCAGAAGTAATTAGTATAGGAATTACTATAGGGCCGTAAAATTAGGAGGATTAAAATAAATCAGTTTTAAATGAATGAAATAGGAATTAGAAAGGTCTTTTCTGTATCCAATGACATATTAATTAATATAATTTTAATATAATTAATATAGAAGTAAAAAAATAGATGAGAAGTTTGCATCTTTTATCATTTTTCATTCTCAAGAAAATAAGGAACCAATCTTATTTGGAGGCTTACTTTCCCATCTTTGATGGAATATAAGAAACATTTTTAAGATTTTCAATGCCATCTTTGATTGAATATAGGAACCATTTTTATGAATTTCAAACCATTACTATTTGTAATAATTTTTCAAGAGTTCTAACATTAACATTTGAAAATGCAAAAACACAATCACTATTGTTCATATAAGAAGAAGTTTATTTTTGATACAATTATAAAAATGGGAATTACCATTAATTTCTATAATATATTCCTATACTCAAAAACTAATCAAAAACTAATCACTCATCTAAAAGAATTTGGTACTTGTCTGTTTGAAATATTCTAGATGTGAGTTTTAGAAGGCAAATTACCACCAATATGTTGCCACAAATTAATAATATAGGTGGCTTGATTGAGAATAATAATCATCTGCTTTTGAGATATTCATGGCTTACTCTCTAGCAACTTCTTGAGCTCTTCCCAATAGTCTTTCCTTGTCCAAGAAGTAGTAAGGACTTGAAATATTTTTGCTGTTTGGACATAATACAAAGAGTTACAACATTAAAATTCTAGCATGTTAATTAAAATTATATCACAATCACAAAGTATGTCCAAAAGCAATTCCCATTAACTAACCTGAAGTAGTTGTCATGGTTCTTCATGATTTGAAGATATACTATTGATCATAAAATTGTGTTATACTTCCAGCAATCCTGCACACCAGACCAAAGAAAATTCAAACAAATTTTATCAACCATAATTACATGTTGATAAGTAACTACTATGTTAAATTGAAATTTCAACATTTTAAGACTTGTTTATAAATCATAAACTTACCTTCCATAAGACAAAAATCATAAGGCATGATAATGATAGTTAGAATCCTCTACAACATTTTATCAAATAGATGATGTGCATATACAACAGTTCTTGCAAGAAAAAACATGAAAATAGAGATTAATGGAAGAAAATTTGGAGAAAACGAAAGAGAAAGAAAATAAAAACACTGGAAGAGAAGATGAATGGAAATGAACGAAAAGCATACATCAGACCAAATTTTGTATGATGCATTGGAAGAAAATTGGAGCTTAAAGATTCATCCATTCATCCATTTTGGGAGCATGTGAGATTGAAAGCTTCACTGAGAGTTCATCCTTCTTCTTTTTATTCTTCACAAAACTATCACGACTCATTGTTGATGAAATGTAGAATCCATGGACCTATTATTCATATTCAGTAAATATTAATAAAAATCATTCAAAAAAAACTAAGAAATTAAAGGGGGAAAACTTACATGGTCATGAAGCGTTAAATTCAATGCATTTAGATCCATTGAAAAACAAAATACAAAATTCAGATTTATCGAATGGGAGAGAAGAACAAATCAAGAAGGATAAATCATACTTTACATAAGATTAAACTCAAGAGCATTATACCAAAAGAGGGGTTGCTGAGAGAAAAAGAAAGATTGATTTGAGATCAGAGAAAAAGAAAAGAGTGAGAGAATAAAAACAAAAACTAATTGAAAGTTTTCTCTTTCTAAATTGAAAAATGGTAAACGTGAAGAAGAGAAGTAATGAATAGTCTCAATAGCAAAGTACTGAGAATGTTTTGTGTATATTTCCAATGATTTTTCAAAACACGTTATTCTTTGAATGGGTTATCATAATTATGAATTGTGATATATAATTAAAAGATAAGTAATAATTAAGATTGTGTAATGACAATAGGAATATGAAAAAAAGTTTTTAAAAAGATGATTGTTTTTGGTCTTCCCCACATGGTAATTATTTTTTACTTGTATCAAGAATACCTCAATATCCTTCAATTAATAAATAAAATAAAAAATTTAATATAAATAATTAATTACTTTTTTAAATAAAAGATTTCCTTTTTTAGAAAATTTGCAAAACATTAAAATTGATGTGAGCATGACACTTGTCAAAATTGCCCAAAAACTCATTTTGCTTTATTATTATGTATGATTTAAAAATATTTGCATCAACAATACACTTTTTCTTATTTATAAACATAATGGTATCAATAATAAAAAATTACCCGTTTACAATTATATTGTATAACATTACTCTTATTTCATTTATAAAAAGAATTGTATCAACAATACACTTATTTTCGTTTATAAAAATATTTTAATTATAATAAAGTTATATAAAAATTAAAAAATAAAATTAAGAATTGTATCAATAATTTACCTTAATGTGCATTAACTATGGATATTTTTTGCTAAAAATGTATATTATGATAAAAAGCAAAATTTTACAATTTTAGTCCAATTAAACTTAATGTCATTTTAAAGCTTTTAAAGGTAATAGACACAACTTTTCACTAAACTAAATCCAAGCACAAATCTTAAGATACAATTATATATAATAAAATCGAGTTTTAGAAATCACAATTTAATTTTTATTTTAATACTTTATTATAATATAAAAGACAATTAAGGCATTTATTTTATAATAGTAAATATAATTTTAAAATATGTACTCCATTATACAGCCGTAATTTTTTTTTTACATATTTAAAAAAATTGTTAATAAATTCAATAGATTAATTTTATTTATCAATCTTTTAATAATATCATATGTATAATAATACAATAGATTAATTTTATTTATCAATATTTTAATAATATCATATGTATAATAATACAATAGATTAATTTTATTTATCAATATTTTAATAATATCATATGTATAATAATACAATAGATTAATTTTATTTATCAATCTGCTTTGTATAATATTAAGTGTTATCTTAAAAATATAATTAAAACTCGTTTGCAACAAAAAAAATAATAATTAAAACTCGTTTGCACTTTTTAAGGTCAATAATTTTTAAACAAATCATTTATTCGTAGTTTCTTTTTAATTGCATATTTCAAATATCAAATTAAAATATATTATAAATATTAAGTTGTATTAAATCGGTTTTTGTTAATTGATCTTAATCTGAAAGCTAGAATCTGTATAAATAGATATTAATATTATTTTCTTAATACATTATTTTTAAAGAGAGACATTTATTATTAACTTTATTTTTCCATTTTTAAAAATGATTAGTCACAAACAAATGAAATATTTATTATTGGTTAATTTTATTTTACATCTTTTTAATGAATTTCAATGAGATGATTCTATGACTATGAGTTCCGAAATCTTACAATCAAGATAAATTATTTCCATATTTGGTGAGTTTTCTTGATTTTTTTTATTCCCAACCATAATTGTTTGAAAAGTGTTGTAACATTAATATTGTTTTAATGACATATGTTCTCGTTAATTTTAATAATTTTAAATTGAATATTACAAAATTCGATTCAAGTTTGTAGATTTGAAAAGCAAAATTCAATTCACCTTTTTGAATGGAGGAAATGATTATAGAGTCCAGTGGATTTTTGTGTATTTCAAATAAGTTTTATAGTGATAGGAAATCGTGAAGTTGAAAGAGCATTTATTACGGTCAGAAGTAATTAGTATAGGAATTACTATAGGGCCGTAAAATTAGGAGGATTAAAATAAATCAGTTTTAAATGAATGAAATAGGAATTAGAAAGGTCTTTTCTGTATCCAATGACATATTAATTAATATAATTTTAATATAATTAATATAGAAGTAAAAAAATAGATGAGAAGTTTGCATCTTTTATCATTTTTCATTCTCAAGAAAATAAGGAACCAATCTTATTTGGAGGCTTACTTTCCCATCTTTGATGGAATATAAGAAACATTTTTAAGATTTTCAATGCCATCTTTGATTGAATATAGGAACCATTTTTATGAATTTCAAACCATTACTATTTGTAATAATTTTTCAAGAGTTCTAACATTAACATTTGAAAATGCAAAAACACAATCACTATTGTTCATATAAGAAGAAGTTTATTTTTGATACAATTATAAAAATGGGAATTACCATTAATTTCTATAATATATTCCTATACTCAAAAACTAATCAAAAACTAATCACTCATCTAAAAGAATTTGGTACTTGTCTGTTTGAAATATTCTAGATGTGAGTTTTAGAAGGCAAATTACCACCAATATGTTGCCACAAATTAATAATATAGGTGGCTTGATTGAGAATAATAATCATCTGCTTTTGAGATATTCATGGCTTACTCTCTAGCAACTTCTTGAGCTCTTCCCAATAGTCTTTCCTTGTCCAAGAAGTAGTAAGGACTTGAAATATTTTTGCTGTTTGGACATAATACAAAGAGTTACAACATTAAAATTCTAGCATGTTAATTAAAATTATATCACAATCACAAAGTATGTCCAAAAGCAATTCCCATTAACTAACCTGAAGTAGTTGTCATGGTTCTTCATGATTTGAAGATATACTATTGATCATAAAATTGTGTTATACTTCCAGCAATCCTGCACACCAGACCAAAGAAAATTCAAACAAATTTTATCAACCATAATTACATGTTGATAAGTAACTACTATGTTAAATTGAAATTTCAACATTTTAAGACTTGTTTATAAATCATAAACTTACCTTCCATAAGACAAAAATCATAAGGCATGATAATGATAGTTAGAATCCTCTACAACATTTTATCAAATAGATGATGTGCATATACAACAGTTCTTGCAAGAAAAAACATGAAAATAGAGATTAATGGAAGAAAATTTGGAGAAAACGAAAGAGAAAGAAAATAAAAACACTGGAAGAGAAGATGAATGGAAATGAACGAAAAGCATACATCAGACCAAATTTTGTATGATGCATTGGAAGAAAATTGGAGCTTAAAGATTCATCCATTCATCCATTTTGGGAGCATGTGAGATTGAAAGCTTCACTGAGAGTTCATCCTTCTTCTTTTTATTCTTCACAAAACTATCACGACTCATTGTTGATGAAATGTAGAATCCATGGACCTATTATTCATATTCAGTAAATATTAATAAAAATCATTCAAAAAAAACTAAGAAATTAAAGGGGGAAAACTTACATGGTCATGAAGCGTTAAATTCAATGCATTTAGATCCATTGAAAAACAAAATACAAAATTCAGATTTATCGAATGGGAGAGAAGAACAAATCAAGAAGGATAAATCATACTTTACATAAGATTAAACTCAAGAGCATTATACCAAAAGAGGGGTTGCTGAGAGAAAAAGAAAGATTGATTTGAGATCAGAGAAAAAGAAAAGAGTGAGAGAATAAAAACAAAAACTAATTGAAAGTTTTCTCTTTCTAAATTGAAAAATGGTAAACGTGAAGAAGAGAAGTAATGAATAGTCTCAATAGCAAAGTACTGAGAATGTTTTGTGTATATTTCCAATGATTTTTCAAAACACGTTATTCTTTGAATGGGTTATCATAATTATGAATTGTGATATATAATTAAAAGATAAGTAATAATTAAGATTGTGTAATGACAATAGGAATATGAAAAAAAGTTTTTAAAAAGATGATTGTTTTTGGTCTTCCCCACATGGTAATTATTTTTTACTTGTATCAAGAATACCTCAATATCCTTCAATTAATAAATAAAATAAAAAATTTAATATAAATAATTAATTACTTTTTTAAATAAAAGATTTCCTTTTTTAGAAAATTTGCAAAACATTAAAATTGATGTGAGCATGACACTTGTCAAAATTGCCCAAAAACTCATTTTGCTTTATTATTATGTATGATGTATGATTCCATACGAATTGAATAAATAAAAAAACTAAAGTTTGTGTCACATCCTTGGTCTCCAAAGAAACCAAAACCTCTTCTTCTTAGCAACCTTTTGATTTTGATATCAAATTTCTCTTTTTCCTTTAAAATTATTCAAGCTCAAACCCTAATAATGATTTCATTTTCGTTTTGTTCTTCCATAAATCCCCAATCGCAGTTCCGCAATCGGCCGTTCTATTTCTCTGTTCAGCTGCTCCCTAATCCCGCTTGGAAATCTGCAGTTCCGCAATCGGCATTTCAAGGTAAAGTGATGGTTTCTCTTTTCTATGCTAATATGGAAATTTCTGGACTAACATGTTAGGGTTTTCTAATATCATGCTATGTGTAGATTCATTTTCATTATTTTTTTATTCCTGTTTCAGAGATATTAATAGGAAGTGGCAGGCTCTGTATATTTGGAAAAATTGTGATTTGGCAATTACTGATTTTTGAGCAATTTCCTTCTCTATTTCAGCTTTGTGATGCAGCTTCGGTGAAGGTTAATCACTACGGCAAGTGGAGTGATTCGGGCTGGTGTTGGACCGATTTCTCAGCGATATGAGATGTTATTCGTGCAGTGGACAGTCCTGGGGCTGAGCTGGACGTTGTACTGGCATAGATTCAACAGATTCCAGGGCAGAAGGATGCTTTTATTTGGTGGCGTCATTGTGCTGGATTTTTTGTTAAAGGCACCTACGGTAAGCTGAAGGAGCTGGTCGAGACGTGTCTATTTTTGCAGTCTGTTTTGAATTTGGATTTGGGTCGTCTATGGAAGACAAAGGTCCCTAGTAAAATCTTAATTTTTCGGGTGGAGATTGTTCTTGAATAGGCTCTTGAATAAGGTAAAATCTACAATTGGGTATTACCTTATTCACTAGAATCATTTAAGAAATAAGAGATTTAAATATATTTTTGCCATATGATATGTTTTAGTCTAAAGTGGTAGAATAAAATGAAGGGTTTTACCACTGTGTTTTATCTGTCTTTGACATAAGCTGGTTTGACTCCAGTCCTGGAAAATATAGTATATGAGTTGCTACATACTACTATATATTAATTTCTTGATCCTTAGGCTCTTTAATATAAATATGTGTTTATGTTATATATATATATATATATATATATATATATATATATATATATATATATATATATATATATATATATATATATATTTGACTCTTATTTAATTATTAAATTAACTACTTTTTTAATTATACTTGATTACCCATAAATCAACTTTTTGTTTAGCCCACAAGGCTTATCCTGGTATTCTATATGTGTAATAACTGAGTGATCTATATAAACTCATGCTCTTCTCATTCATATCACCATTTTTGAGAAACACATTAATTCTTCCTGCTAAAGCTATTTATTTAGCAAAATGAGTACCACTACTATCCATCATATTCAAGCTTTAGAAATTGAAAAAGTAATCAGGTTCAGAAGTACCACTTTAGTAAGTACCTGATTTGGCAGGTACTGTTTTTTGAGCAATTTCCTTCTCTGTTTTTGGGATCTTAATAGTTCTAATAATAGAGTAAGAATTTACATTTATATTAAAAAAGAGAAAGAGTATGACTCTATTGATCTTGTTAAAACTTAGTGGATCTCCCTTTTATGAACTTAATTTTATGCTGCTGATCTATTTTCAGCACTAACATGGGTTCATGAACTTAATTTGGGTTCTGTTGATTTTGAATTTGATGCTAAAATTGTTATAACAATTTCTTTTCATCCAAAAAGGATTTTAGAGTTTTGAGATATTATAGAGTTTAACAAGTACATTTCCAGCGTAATCAAATTTGCATATATATTTAAATCATGGTTTACTATATTATGGAAATGATATTATGATGCGGTAAGATGATGAAATGTTATTAAGTTTGTTACTAAAACTAAAACACTACAATATTTTGCTACATTAGTGTTTCCCTTCTATCTTTCTGTTTCTAATTAACATATTCGAATGGATTTATCAGTCAATTTCAATTTTGCAGAGTGTTGGAAAATCTTTAGTGTTGGAGAGTATTGTTGGAAAGGATTTTTTTACCCCCTGGATCTAGTAATTTAGTATGTGCGTGTATCATGTATAATACAGCTTCACAAGGTTGATAAAGGGAGACAATATGCTGAATTTATGCATGCTCCAAGGAAGAGATTTACTGATTTTGGTATTCTCTTGCGGAAAGGATAACCTTTCACTTTCTTATGGTTTTACTTGCACTACACTTAATAACACCTATCAGGAAGGTAGATATTCGGTAAATCATCGATGCTTGCTCTAAGACATTCGGATTTGGATTCACCGTTGCTTACAGGTCGTTTTTTATGTGTTAGTCCGTGTGAGTAAACAAATTGGTACTATAGAAGGTAATTTCTAGAATTTGTTCCTTTTTGTGATGCAATTTTAATTTCAATTCCCTTTTTATCAAACGGTTTGTTTCTCTTGAAATTTAATTTATGTGACTATGATATTGACACTTGTGTTCTCTCATTAATTGATTATGTTTCTCATTCGTTTGCATCTGCTTAATGGATAAAGGTAAGGCATATGAATGAGGTTTTAACTGTTAAGAATATGTAGTAAGTACCAACTTTAGAATTCTTGAAAACTTTTGTTTCAAGTGTTTCTGTTCTAGCCACTGTTTGTGTAACATGTGATTTTTTTAGGACCTAGTTGAGTGAAGAAAATTTATAATACACTTGATAATGTGAGATATTCATATATATCTTATCTCTTTTTAGATGATAAATAAGTCAATGAATACTAAATCTAATGGCTTAAATATGTTGACATCTTTTGTTGTTTTGTTTTTTATCTCTAGGTTTGCGGTTTGTAATATTGCCATGCGGTCGAGTTTGTAGTATTTGGCGGATGAACTTCGTCTAGAGAATGATGGTCGAGTTTGTAGGATTTGGCATATTATGTTTACCGTAATAATAGAGGACAAAGGATCGCAGCCTTTATTCGATAATCATATGAAGGCACTCAAAAACATTTGGACAGCAGGGATACCATCCAAGATGACGGAGAATGATTTTGAATTGACTGCCCACCCAAGGGACAACACCTGTTTTATGGGTGTCAATCAGCAGCCTTAGCTTTGGAGCAGGTTTATATGTGGGTAGGTTGTGAACACATCAGATACGCAAATGGCTTAGATCACACGCTTCAATTCTGTGAATTGTTTGAAGGGAAAGGAAATAAGAAGGTTACGGGACTGATTTGGCTAATGAGCAATGACGCCATGTTTAGAAATATGAATTTTGATATCACAAGATTGCTAAACAATATCAAAGCACTATCATGGAGCTGGTTCCTTCACAAAGTGAATAGGTCAGCAAAGACCTGCTATGAAAGTTGGATGAGGCGGCCACTCACTAACGACCACTTCCAATACATTTTGATAGATTTGAAAGATATATTTGAGATTGTATAGATGAGACACGTAAAATTTAGTTTTCTGGTGGACGAAGCTGTAGCGGGGAAAATCTGATATCAAAGCCATAGGATGACTCGAATCAATATTTCGTTTGAAATCGCCACCGCGCTTTATTTTTTCAAAGGAAAAGGGAAAAGAACGTAAAACCCAAAGTTTTGTTTTTAAAACAAGAGAGAGAACTCAGGTTCGGGTGTTGATTATATGAGGGGAAGGTTTTAAGCACCCCTCATATCTGTGGTACTCCACAGGAACCTTTTTGAAAATCTGTGTGTGTGTGCTAAAAAAGGGGTTGTTTTATTTTTAAAATAAGCTCGGCAAAGCGTTTAGCTTTGGGCCTACATACCTCCTCGGTGCAATGGAGAAGTCAGAGCTAATGTAGTTCCGCTTTTGGGAAAACGTTTTTTTAAAAACGAATAAACACTTTATCGTCGTCGGAGAGAAATACTCAGCCATTGATCTTGAGCATGAGAACAAACGAGTTCTTTGCATCGCAAATGAAAGAAGGGCTCCAACTCGGATAAAATCAACGAGTATGCCACTAGCTCTCTCACGCGGAAAAGATATCATTTTATCAATCAATTTCAAAATCGTGGGGTATAACCACTCGTTTCGACAATTAACGGTGTCTAAACTTTTGAAGAAAAGCCACTAAGGGCAAAAGATATTTTAAAGAAAAAAGTTTTGAAAAGATTGCAAACATAAGAATGTTTTGGAAAAAGGGAGAAGATTTTGAAAATTAAAGAAGGGGAGGAGATGAAGAGGCTATCCTATTGCGTAAAATAAAAGCTAAGGAAAGAAACGGTCTAACCAAATTAAGAAGCCAACACTTGACATTATGAGTCAAGGTAGATTTCCCATCCTTTGGAATTATCAATACCAACACATTAACACTTGGGGGATCCAGATGAACTTATTGTCTTAGCACCATTTTGTATTAAGCACATTAAAATTCTGACAAAAATCGGGCAGAGTAACGGCTGTTTTCGGGTAAAATCCTTATCTCAATGCCTTGGAATTAACCATCAAGGGCTTTCAAGGAAATACCTGCACATACAAACAGACAACAATCCAATGCCAGACAGACAGAATAACAGCAGAGTAATAACAGAATAAGAGTCCAGAGGCACTAGGTCCATAAGTCCGAATCTCCAAAATGCTAGGGATAGTAACCAATAGTCCAAAAGAGAGCCTTAAGAGTTTTTTAAATTTTGGTTGTTTATTAGTGTTTTAGTATAAAAGTAAAGTATGGTCCAAGTGGACAAAAGGAAAATAACGGAAGCATAAACATATGTCCAAGTAGACAAAGAGAAAATAGCGGAATTATAAACGTCCAAATGGACAAAGAGAAAATGGCGGAATGTAAATATGATGAAATGATAAAATAAAGCGATAAAGCGAGAAATATAAAGAGCGGTATAATAAATGGCGGAAATTAAAGTTAGTGGTTAGATGTTAAAGATAACCATCTTGAAACTTGTCAAGTATGTTATCAAAGTTAGTAATGAAGATCGATGGTGAGTGAATGATGTACTCGGATTTAAGGTCAATGGAAACTTATCAGAAGCTTGATAAAATCATAGCGACTACACGATAAATTTCCATAAGTCATAAATCAACCGCATACAATTCTCTTCCATATTTTGATCTTTTATCGAGTCGGGACAAATGTAGGAGAACTCTCCATGTATCAAGATCATCAATCAAAAGAAATAAGAAGGAGAAGAAGAAATGATCTAGCCTTTATCAAGAATCCATAGAATTCTCAAGATATTAAGACTTTCATCGATCAAAAGAAAACAAGAAGAAAGAGATAAGAATGGAAACATAAATTGATCTAGTCTTTATCAAGAATCCATAGAATTCTCAAGATGTTAAGACTTTCATCGATCAAAAGGAAATAAGATGAAAAGATAAGAATGAAAACAAATTGATCTAGTCTTCATCAAGAATCCATAGAATCCTCAAGATGTCAAGACTTTCATCGATCAAAAGAAAGTAAGATGAAGAGATAAGAATGAAAACAAATTGATCTAGTCTTCATCAAGAATCCATAGAATTCTCAAGATATTAAGACTTTCATCGATCAAAAGAAAAATAAGATGAAAATAAGAATGAAAACACAAAAGATAATCAACTCACACTATCATTAATATCATTCATCCATTTTGGTGGATTAGGTCATCTCAAACCTATCAACACCCTAGATCCAATGATCTTAATGAAGTGTAGGAAGAAGGAAGCCAAAACAAGCACAAAAAAGGCAAAAAACCACATTCTGCCTGCTGGAAATCGATTTCATGCAGGGGGAAATCGATTTCCATAGTGCAGTTTTCAAAAAAAACAAGTTACGTTCAGCAGGAAATCGATTTCAGCCTTAAGGAAATCGATTTCCTCAGTGTAAATTTCAGCAAAAACAGCATTTAAAGGCATGAAACTTGACTTGAACAAATATACAAACACCTTATGATCACACATCAATTAGAGCACGAATTTTCCATCAAATCACCAACAAATAGCACCAATATAGCATCAAAGATGCATTGAACACAAACAACAAAGAATCACATTGTGATATACAAAAAGGATGAAGAAAATTACCAAATCTTGAACAAAACTTAGATCTACTTCAAGAATCACCAACACAAATCTTGATCTCTCAACAATTGAAGAAAAAAAAAGTGAAATGGATGGTGGTTTAGCTCAAAGTTTGTGAGGTTCAAGATGTAACTCACAAACTTTATGAAAGAATGAAGAGCTTTGGTGAATTTGGTAGGAATGAGGAGAGAAATTGCAAGAGGTTTTTTGGCTCTCAAAAGCTTGAGAAATGAGAGAGTAGTGGGCTCTCTTTATAGGATGAGAGCAAGAGTAGTGGTAATTTGGTCTTTTTGCATTTGGTAATTAGCTTGTGTTTAATTGGTGATTAAAGTGGCAATTAAATGGTAAAAAGTGGTAAAATGGGGTTTAATGAAGAGAATTATTTTGATGAGGTGGAAAATTGGTGAAATGACAAAGATGGTCAAAGAAAATAGGTGCCAAAATCAAATCAAGCTTCCCTCTCTATTTTTTTTTGAATTTCGCCTTAAGGAAATCGATTTCCCCAGGAGTGAAATCGATTTCACTCTGTTCCAGAAGAGAATTTGGCGCAAAATACACTAGGGAAATCGATTTACCCAGGAGGGAAATCGATTTCATGCTGTCCAGAATGTGATTTTGTTGAAGATTGCTGCAGGGAAATCGATTTACCCAGTAGGGAAATCGATTTCATCAGTCAAAAATGTGAAAAATGCCTTGCTTATTGCATGTCTTGGCTTGGTGCCTACAAAACAAAAGCCTACAAAGAAACAAAGCAATATTTTTGGTATTTGGGTTAGTATAATATACATAAAAGATAAACAATCATTGGTGCTTGATGGTCCCTCTCATTGATGAGGTGAGTGCAACACCATAAACAAACTTCCAAGTGAAGCTCTTGATTAGTGATTGGGATATGAATGATATAGGATCTTAGGGTCAAAAATTGGGGTATGACAGATGCCCCTATTTAAGTTTCTTCGATTTGGAGATACGATGATTGGAAATCTTTGTTTTGACAAAATCGAAGAGACTTAAATATATAAGACACAATTTTTGATCCTAAGATGCAATGCAATGTTAATGAATGCATGTGATGATAATAAAGCATGACAACACTGGGGAGTAACAGGTGATCCACTGGGGAAAACAAATGTCTTGCCATAACTCCGCTGGGGAAACAAATGTCTTGCAAGCAGAAACTCCACTAGGGAAGGCAAAACTTTGTTGGAGAGACGGAACTTTGGTGGGAAAAGAAACTTTTCTGGGGAAAACATTTCGCACCAGAGAGGTTAAAGCATCACCTTTCGCTGGAGGTGAGAAAATGGGGTATCCTCTTTCACTAGGGATGAGAAAGTACGCATCCTGAATCAGAATTCCAATCTTCCGTCAACAGAAAACACACCATCGTACCACTGATGATATGAAGAGATGTACCGCCGTACCACTGACGATAAGATTTTGATTCGTGGACCATCCTCTTACTCAATAGTTGAAGGTAGAAGAAAATCGAATCACTGTCTCAATAGTTGACGATAAGCTACCAACTCAATAGTTGAAGGTAGAAGAAAATTGAATTACCGCCTCAATGGTTGACGATAAGCTGCTGAGAACAATGAGTTGCCGCTGAGAATAGGGATCAACTTCTTCTTTAATGAAGGACATGGCTTGAGAAAAGGAACTGGATGCAAACTGTCACTTACACTGAAGCGACTTACCATTTGCTGACTTTGCTGAGGAATCTTTAAGCAAAACGAACTGTCTTCGTGAAGAAGGCTGTCATTCGCTATTTCAAAGGGAACAAACTGTCTTCTGCTGAAAGAGACTGCCATTTTCCGACCCTGTCGAGAAATCCTTAAGCGGAACGAATTGTCTTCTGCTGAAAGAGACTGCCATTCGTTGACCCATCTTAGGAAAAAGTGAGCAAACTGTCTTCTAATGGAGGAGACTGCCATTTGCTGACTTTAAAATTAGAATTCTTAAACGAACTGTCTTCATGAAGAAGACTGCCATCCGTTATCTCAAAGGGAACAAACTGTCTTCTGCTGAAAGAGACTGCCATTTGCCGACCCTGTCGAGAAATCCTTAAGCGGAACGAACTGTCTTCTGCTGAAAGAGACTGCCATTCGTTGACCCGTTTTAGGAAAAAGTGAGCAAACTGTCTTCTAATGGAGGAGACTGCCATTTGCTGACTTTAAAATAAGAATTCTTAAACGAACTGTCTTCATGAAGAAGACTGCCATCCGTTATCTCAAAGGGAACAAACTGTCTTCTGCTGAAAGAGACTGCCATTTGCCGACCCTGTCGAGAAATCCTTAAGCGGAACGAACTGTCTTCATGAAGAAAACTGCCATTCGTTGAGCTTCTTCCATTTGGGAATCAAGAAGTGCATAAAGTATGAGAGATTATCACTTGATTTGAAGATAAGATTGATATGTGGAGACGCACAAACTTGCTCAAATAAAGAGGCTTCAATTTGTTGTCAACCAAAACATGATGGGGATAACACAAGTTGCTCAAAGTCAAAACCTGCCCCTTGCTTTCAAGCACAAATTCCAAGGGAGTGCAATAACATCACTGCTGGAAAATAAATCTTTCAATATCTGATAGGAACATCAATCACAAACAAGTTCTCCATTATAGAGGAAAGCATAATCCTCAAGAGGTGCAAAATAAATGCCTTCTCAATCTAGGTTTCCCAGCCTAGAGAGGTTCAAAATAGTATTGCAAGAAACCAAAGTTCAACTCCAAGAACAAGCTGGATAGAAACGGTCAAACAAAGCTTTGCCCCTTGAGGAATAAACTCAAATGGGGATTAATTCCATCCTGAAAAATGAGCTGAGGAGGAACACCGAAGCAAAATTCTTCCACGAAGAACAAACTCAGTGGGGATTATCAATCTCTGCGAGGAATTTACAGATCATCTTCTTCTTATCAAAAAGATCGGACAACACCTCAAGCTCTATTATGGGGAATCAGAGAAAATTTCTTTGGAGAAAATCTCCATTTCGAACTTGCAGAGGAACTAAGAAGTTAACATCAAAGCAAACAAGTTAACATGCGGGGGATTTTAGTTCAAAACTCAACACAAGGTGAGAAAGAAAACCCAACAGTCAACCGTTGTCTCAAAACTTCTTGGTAGAGAGTGACATACTCTGGACTAATCATGGCAACAACCTTTGTACTTCAAGCTAATGAGGTGATCAAGGTAACTTCTGATTCACAACTTGCCCCAGACTACATAGTCTATGAAAGGAAACTACCTCAAAAAGGTTCATAGAGATCCTTGGCATCATGAAGACTTGGAATAATCTGCCCCAGATCAACAGATTCTTGGAGAGATTTGTCAAATCTCGACGTAGCTGCCCCAGATTGACTAAACTTGGCACATTCTTTTACTCGACAAAGTCTTCGAGCTTTGCCCCATGATGGTAATCAAACTTGCAAAAGCATTATACTGGGAAAACAACATGCCCCTGGCAATGTTTTAGTTTTCTATTGATGATCAGATGTAAACTTCCTGGATGTCAAACAAATGTTTACAAGCAGAAAAATGTTTATTCTGAGAATGATAATGAAAATGCAACAATTATGTAAGTCTTGAAGTTTTATTGAAAAGATGTCACAAAACCTTGTGAATGAATCACTGGTTAAGGAATGACATTGATTTTTGTATGCATATGATACCAACACAAGTTTTCAGCATAACCGATAGGAGTCAGGAACACTTTCTTGTTTAAGTATGCTTTCGAAATAAACCCTGCTTCAATTAGGACTTTTGAGGGTTGTAACGTGGCCTGGTTCACGGTTTTCAGAAAAAAAGATTTTTAGGCTCAAAGTTTATTTAGCCCACCCCATCTTCGTGATGTTCTCCAGTCCTATGTTCAGTTAACTTAACACAAGTATTCATCTCTCAAAAGGATTTTGTGCCATTAAGGATCCAATGAAACTTTCTTGGTAGTAGCAGTCACCCTTTTGTCTTCATTTTTGTATTCACACAGATTTGTTCATTGTTGAGGACTTTTGCTTTGTAGTCCTTTCTTTTCACTTTTCACTCTTTTCTCTTTTTTTTATTTAAATTTATTTATTTCCCTAACTTTTGCCTGGACTAATTCTTTTGAATTGGTCGTCCAGCGGGATGCTCTAACTTTTGCCTAAGTCACTTGTTTTCAATTTTTTGACTTAGCGAGCTTTTTTTTCTTCTTTCTTTTTTCTTTCCTTTT
The DNA here is from genome assembly GCF_029867415.1 of Vicia villosa. NCBI lineage: Eukaryota > Viridiplantae > Streptophyta > Magnoliopsida > Fabales > Fabaceae > Vicia > Vicia villosa. The sequence continues at coordinate 45,307,311 of NC_081183.1, read as the reverse complement.
TATTCTTTTGATTTGAACAAATCGTGTGACATTGACTTTGTCTTGACTTGTTGAGAGGGTTGTGACTGCCTCATTCCTTGGTGGATGGAGGATAACCATTGTGGTTTCACATTTTCCAGCCTTTTGATGTGCGATGGATAACCATTGTGGTTTTCCATGATCCAACCATTGATGTGGATATGACAGGCTTGACCTTTGGATGCACAATCCTTTTTAAAATCTGAACACTTGGTCAAATCAACTGAACACTACCCTGCCCCAGGTTAAAAATTAGGGTTTTTTCGTTTAGAAAAGAAACTCCTACTTCAAGGCTCAAAGGGGTTAACAAGGGATTATCTTCCTTATATCTCCGGTGTTTGGGAATTTGAAACAATGCCTGTACATCATCAGCAGGGTCTTATTCAAAAGCATACAACCAGAAATTTTGCGTTTTCAGATCATCATCCTCCCTCCAATCTTTGCATAAGCAAGAGTTTGGCAAAAGTAATTGGTATCATAATGCATAAAAACAAATAAACATGAGTGAAACGAATGGATTACTTCAAGACAAACATTATCATTGTGTTAGCATTAACATTCAAAAATAAACAAGTTTCTACATGCAAACAATGCATTGAAAAACAAGAAATATTACAAATGGAAATCAATAAGAATACTAAAAACTGAGAAAAACTCTCTCCATCTGGGCATATGCTGAACGAAACATCTTTCGAGCTTCAGGCTACCATCAATAGTGATTCAATCATGCTTTGGCAAAGAATTGGCTTGAACATCATAACCAACATCTTGGAAAGTCAAAATACCAGCATGGATTAATCTTTGAACTTCATTTTTTAGAGGCCAACAATTATCTAAGTCATGTCCAAGAGCATTCTGATGAAAAGCACAAGTGACATTAGCATTGTACCACCAAGGAATCTTCTCGGGAATTGGAGGTGGTGACCTTGTCTGAACCAAATTCTTATGAACTAGAGCAGGGAACAATTCTGCGTAAGTCATGGGGATAGGATCAAAATTCCCCTTTTGAGGTTGATTTTGCTCGTTCGGTGGAGAATCTTGTTGACAAGTACTCTGCTGATAATCTGGGATTGCATGAACTGAATTGGATACAGGAATGACATAGGAAACATGCTGATGTTGATGATGATTGTTTCCTCCCCTGATTATCTTCTTTGAAAAGTCATTACCAAACTTCTTCACACTACCATCTGAGTTACCTTCTTCAAACAAACATTCCTTTCGGACATCCTTTTCTAGAAGCGCTTTCATATCCACCTCTCTGTGGAAGTCAGCAGGTGTACTGACTACCGTCCCCTTGGGAAAGAACGAGTTTAGAGTTTCAAGAAAGACCTTTGCCATCCTTTCTTCCTTCATAGAAGGATTGACTTGGGCAGCAACTAAAGCCTCAACCAGAGCAGTCAGATGCTCCATACCAGCCTTCAGAGTAACCACCTCTTCACGGAGCTCGAGAATCTCTTGTTTGATACTTTCCATTTCTTCTTAGCAAAAGTGTTGTACTGATGATACCAGGAGAAAGGAAATAAGGCTCTGGAAAACTTCTTTAGAAAGCAGAACCAAATGCAGAATGATGCATGCAATGCAGATGATTTGTTGTTTTTTTTATTATTATTTGAGTTTCAAGGAACTTAAGATATTAACTTGTAAACACTCAACATTGGACTAAAGCTTCGATTAAGTTATCATCAAAATCAATAATCCATTTTGGTGGATTAGAGTTTTCACCCCATCAACACCCAAGATCCATTGAGTTTGATGAAACTTATGATGTTTACAAGGAAAGACGTCTAAGTTCCTTGAAAATCAAAAGAAAAAGAGTTTTCATGGATGCATGAATGCATGATTAATGCATCAACCACAACCAAGAGCACGCAAGGTCACATAAGATCATAGTTCAAAGGTTCGACGTCACGAGCATGGAGCCATGGGTCTAACCATCCCAAAAGGTATGATCTAGGGAATTTTGTACCTGCCAATCGGGTTCTACAAAGGTTCCCAGAGTTTTCAATCTTCTATTGGATATTACCGGCACGCACAATTGCTCATGGGCGCCAATAATATGCCTAAAAAGACCTCGTCTGAGTGTAGTATCGCATGACAACAAGCTCAAATTGGTACTTGATCTTGTTTCTGCACTACATCCTAAAAAAGGCTTAGATTGGTTAAAAAGGTTCTAGGCCATTCAGCTTCTACGGACACTCACTATTGAAAGTAATAGCGTTCTCACGATGGTTCGTAACAACCTCTACTACCTTCCATGAGGCCTCCACTGATTGGGGTTCCACCATATGACGCTCATGGTAAGGATTGCTCCTGACATGCGACTATTGGTCTTACCACCTCCTATCTCAAGTTACTCACCAAAGTTCGGGTTAGAACTTTATCTCATCACAGAGGAACCATCGAGCACCAAAAAGAAAAAAAGAAAATAAACAAATGAAGCACACAACAATATATACAAATAAAAACACACAGATAAACAAAAATAGGCTTAACACACTTAAAACTGGGTCCCCAGTGAAGTCGCCATTTTTCTGTAGCGGGGAAAATCTGATATCAAAGCCATAGGATGACTCGAATCAATATTTCGTTTGAAATCGCCACCGCGCTTTATTTTTTCAAAGGAAAAGGGAAAAGAACGTAAAACCCAAAGTTTTGTTTTTAAAACAAGAGAGAGAACTCAGGTTCGGGTGTTGATTATATGAGGGGAAGGTTTTAAGCACCCCTCATATCTGTGGTACTCCACAGGAACCTTTTTGAAAATCTGTGTGTGTGTGCTAAAAAAGGGGTTGTTTTATTTTTAAAATAAGCTCGGCAAAGCGTTTAGCTTTGGGCCTACATACCTCCTCGGTGCAATGGAGAAGTCAGAGCTAATGTAGTTCCGCTTTTGGGAAAACGTTTTTTTTTAAAACGAATAAACACTTTATCGTCGTCGGAGAGAAATACTCAGCCATTGATCTTGAGCATGAGAACAAACGAGTTCTTTGCATCGCAAATGAAAGAAGGGCTCCAACTCGGATAAAATCAACGAGTATGCCACTAGCTCTCTCACGCGGAAAAGATCTCATTTTATCAATCAATTTCAAAATCGTGGGGTATAACCACTCGTTTCGACAATTAACGGTGTCTAAAATTTTGAAGAAAAGCCACTAAGGGCAAAAGATATTTTAAAGAAAAAAGTTTTGAAAAGATTGCAAACATAAGAATGTTTTGGAAAAAGGGAGAAGATTTTGAAAATTAAAGAAGGGGAGGAGATGAAGAGGCTATCCTATTGCGTAAAATAAAAGCTAAGGAAAGAAACGGTCTAACCAAATTAAGAAGCCAACACTTGACATTATGAGTCAAGGTAGATTTCCCATCCTTTGGAATTATCAATACCAACACATTAACACTTGGGGGATCCAGATGAACTTATTGTCTTAGCACCATTTTGTATTAAGCACATTAAAATTCTGACAAAAATCGGGCAGAGTAACGGCTGTTTTCGGGTAAAATCCTTATCTCAATGCCTTGGAATTAACCATCAAGGGCTTTCAAGGAAATACCTGCACATACAAACAGACAACAATCCAATGCCAGACAGACAGAATAACAGCAGAGTAATAACAGAATAAGAGTCCAGAGGCACTAGGTCCATAAGTCCGAATCTCCAAAATGCTAGGGATAGTAACCAATAGTCCAAAAGAGAGCCTTAAGAGTTTTTTAGATTTTGGTTGTTTATTAGTGTTTTAGTATAAAAGTAAAGTATGGTCCAAGTGGACAAAAGGAAAATAACGGAAGCATAAACATATGTCCAAGTAGACAAAGAGAAAATAGCGGAATTATAAACGTCCAAATGGACAAAGAGAAAATGGCGGAATGTAAATATGATGAAATGATAAAATAAAGCGATAAAGCGAGAAATATAAAGAGCGGTATAATAAATGGCGGAAATTAAAGTTAGTGGTTAGATGTTAAAGATAACCATCTTGAAACTTGTCAAGTATGTTATCAAAGTTAGTAATGAAGATCGATGGTGAGTGAATGATGTACTTGGATTTAAGGTCAATGGAAACTTATCAGAAGCTTGATAAAATCATAGCGACTACACGATAAATTTCCATAAGTCATAAATCAACCGCATACAATTCTCTTCCATATTTTGATCTTTTATCGAGTCGGGACAAATGTAGGAGAACTCTCCATGTATCAAGATCATCAATCAAAAGAAATAAGAAGGAGAAGAAGAAATGATCTAGCCTTTATCAAGAATCCATAGAATTCTCAAGATATTAAGACTTTCATCGATCAAAAGAAAACAAGAAGAAAGAGATAAGAATGGAAACATAAATTGATCTAGTCTTTATCAAGAATCCATAGAATTCTCAAGATGTTAAGACTTTCATCGATCAAAAGGAAATAAGATGAAAAGATAAGAATGAAAACAAATTGATCTAGTCTTCATCAAGAATCCATAGAATCCTCAAGATGTCAAGACTTTCATCGATCAAAAGAAAGTAAGATGAAGAGATAAGAATGAAAACAAATTGATCTAGTCTTCATCAAGAATCCATAGAATTCTCAAGATATTAAGACTTTCATCGATCAAAAGAAAAATAAGATGAAAATAAGAATGAAAACACAAAAGATAATCAACTCACACTATCATTAATATCATTCATCCATTTTGGTGGATTAGGTCATCTCAAACCTATCAACACCCTAGATCCAATGATCTTAATGAAGTGTAGGAAGAAGGAAGCCAAAACAAGCACAAAAAAGGCAAAAAACCACATTCTGCCTGCTGGAAATCGATTTCATGCAGGGGGAAATCGATTTCCATAGTGCAGTTTTCAAAAAAAACAAGTTACGTTCAGCAGGAAATCGATTTCAGCCTTAAGGAAATCGATTTCCTCAGTGTAAATTTCAGCAAAAACAGCATTTAAAGGCATGAAACTTGACTTGAACAAATATACAAACACCTTATGATCACACATCAATTAGAGCACGAATTTTCCATCAAATCACCAACAAATAGCACCAATATAGCATCAAAGATGCATTGAACACAAACAACAAAGAATCACATTGTGATATACAAAAAGGATGAAGAAAATTACCAAATCTTGAACAAAACTTAGATCTACTTCAAGAATCACCAACACAAATCTTGATCTCTCAACAATTGAAGAAAAAAAAAGTGAAATGGATGGTGGTTTAGCTCAAAGTTTGTGAGGTTCAAGATGTAACTCACAAACTTTATGAAAGAATGAAGAGCTTTGGTGAATTTGGTAGGAATGAGGAGAGAAATTGCAAGAGGTTTTTTGGCTCTCAAAAGCTTGAGAAATGAGAGAGTAGTGGGCTCTATTTATAGGATGAGAGCAAGAGTAGTGGTAATTTGGTCTTTTTGCATTTGGTAATTAGCTTGTGTTTAATTGGTGATTAAAGTGGCAATTAAATGGTAAAAAGTGGTAAAATGGGGTTTAATGAAGAGAATTATTTTGATGAGGTGGAAAATTGGTGAAATGACAAAGATGGTCAAAGAAAATAGGTGCCAAAATCAAATCAAGCTTCCCTCTCTATTTTTTTTGAATTTCGCCTTAAGGAAATCGATTTCCCCAGGAGTGAAATCGATTTCACTCTGTTCCAGAAGAGAATTTGGCGCAAAATACACTAGGGAAATCGATTTACCCAGGAGGGAAATCGATTTCATGCTGTCCAGAATGTGATTTTGTTGAAGATTGCTGCAGGGAAATCGACTTACCCAGTAGGGAAATCGATTTCATCAGTCAAAAATGTGAAAAATGCCTTGCTTATTGCATGTCTTGGCTTGGTACCTACAAAACAAAAGCCTACAAAGAAACAAAGCAATATTTTTGGTATTTGGGTTAGTATAATATGCATAAAAGATAAACAATCATTGGTGCTTGATGGTCCCTCTCATTGATGAGGTGAGTGCAACACCATAAACAAACTTCCAAGTGAAGCTCTTGATTAGTGATTGGGATATGAATGATATAGGATCTTAGGGTCAAAAATTGGGGTATGACAGAAGCATGTGATGAAATAGGTTGGACGAAGCATGTGATGACTTGACTGGAAAGTAGACAGATCTGACATGTAACTTAAGTATGAGAATATCAGTTATGCCGTCCTTATGCGAAGTATATGATATCTCAGCAGTGGACCTATTGAGAATGAATTTGGGTTTGATTTGTTTTACTATATTGTACTGGCCATTCACTTGAACAAATTGGCAGAAACTTGGCACAGCTAGCAGAAGGCAGAATTGTGTTTGGTTATGGCGCAGATATAACCAAATGGAAAATTCGATTTGAAACATGAATAGTAACACAGTATGCAAGAAAGGAGTCATCCCTGGACGTGAATTGATTGTTGATTGTAAATCCAATAAAATGTTTATCCCATGGCAGAATGTCTGGTGTGACAAAACAGATTGGTTCTGTATGGTATATTGATTGTAATACATGCAGGCCAACCGTGCGAGACGCGGTCTAGAATTATTATGTTGGGTTCAATGACATGTGCAGGTTGGTTTGCAGAAGTACGAAAGAATGCGCCGCAAGATGCGAATTGGACATAATGCACCAATTTTAATCTGTGTGCATGATTGCGAGAGGCTTTGCCGCAAATGGAAAAATTTAGAAAAGAGAAAATGAAGTTTTGATTTAAAATGATGTGATGGACAATGTGTAAGAAAGGGTATATCAAGGTAAAATGAAAATGATGTTTGTTCGTGTTTTCATTTTCATTCTACGCCATTTCGAGTTCGTCTTCCTCTGCATGCAAATCTGCTACTTAGTGATAGAATCGGTTTGTGCTATGTCCTCAAGAATCGTTTAACTTCTTCTGACGAGGTAATGTTTTGGTACCGAGAACCTTTTTATAATTCGCGATTAGAATGATAAATTTGAAATGCACTAGACATGTTTGTATTATGATCCCTAAGAAGAGTGACTGTATTTGCTGGTAATGTAGTTGATGATTGCTTACTGTGGAAATTTTCAACCTGCGCGATTTTCACCACGCTGTTAACAACTTTCCATCAGATGCCTTTCTGTTTGATATGGATGCGCGCGCTCTCTCTCTTCAAGTTGTTAGATGGTTGATTTGCAGATGTAACAATTTCAGATGTTTTGAGTGAACGAGTATTGTATTCTTGGCAAGGTTAAGATATTGAGAACGCGGAGGGATCTACAATCGCTTTGATGGAATTCCATTACTGTGGGATAAACATCCTGTAACATCATCTACCGGTGGACTGGTAATATCTGTATTACAATTTACATCCCAAATACCAATATATTTTCTTTCATTCTAATCTGCATCCTGCGTTCCTCCCGTTGTTTATTTCAGGGTAAACAAAACCCTGGGGCCATAAACAGGGTAGGTAGTTTATTCCTGACAGTAGGTAGTTTCTTTGTTTCTATGATGATGTAGGTAATTGTTATTTCATGGGGATTTTCTAGAATTTGATTTTGATTTTGATTTTTGTGTTTTAGGTCAAGTAGAACAACTTTGTCTGAAATAGTGTTGCCGTTCAATACTATTCTGAATCATGACGCTGATTATGCTCCACCTATTGCTTCTCATGATATCATTCGAATTGATGCGGATATGGAGATACCTCTTTTGAGTCTTTCGTCAAATGAGGAGAATCTGGCTAAAGGGGCACAACAGTGGCAGAATACTATTACTGGTGTGGGTCAAAGGTTTAACAGTGTACATGAGTTTTGAGAGACGTTGCGTAAATATGCTATTGCTCATCAATTTGCATTCAAATATAAATAGAATGATAGTCATCGTGTGACTGTTAAATGCAAAGCAGAAGGTTGCCTTGGGAGAGTTCATGCTTCGAGGCTGTCAAGTACTCAGTTGATATGTGTCGATGACTAATAATTATCTCGGCGTGGAATAGCAAAACTAAGAAGACCATGTCAGGCTGTGTTCCGTCACAGATAGTTGGCTTGACCAGGACAACCATGATAGTGGGATTGAATTCAGAATGACGTTGTTCTGAAGGCCGCTCCGGCTGCGTGAGCCGTATATTGCTTACAATACTATTCCTTATACATTGCTTGCTTGGACTGTGATTGAGTGATGAATGTATTGTCTTTGCCTCTGTTTTGTATTTATGGCTTTCAACGCAAAGCTGCACATGGAGTTCATTTTACAGGGAGATGTTTGTATGAATTTGCGTACTGTTGTTTGCTATCATTGAGTTACAATTGCTGAATCAGAAATATACGGCTGCTGGAACAAGTCTACCGCGTGACAGTTTTGAACAAGATGTCTTAAGTGTTATTGTGCCTATTTTCGTCGAAAGTGGAATTATACTTCTTTTCTCATTAACTAATTGCCTGTCATTTTCTGTTAGATTCGCCACGTAAAACTGTTTTGCAGATGCTCTGTAGGATCGCCGGCAGTTTGGTACACATCCGCACTGTGCATGAAAAGGAAGACGCGAAGCTGGGCTCATCGATCCAAGAACTAGAAGAGGCAAGGTTTGAGGTTCCCGACTTGCTCTGTCGAGCTCTACAAGATCCAAAATCTGGTTTTGGATATGGTAAATAAAAATCGATAGAACTTGGCTCTGCTGTAGTCTAGCCAATGCATACTCCTGCTATCGTATGGCCACACGACATATATCAAGAGGAACTTTTTAATACAGTCAAGAAGCTGCTGAGGATGTCAGCAACTTTCAACTATATGTGTTATCTATTTAATGCTAATTTACAGTTCTTTCTAATGACCTGATGATTATATAGTGGTACTCAGTAGCATTTTTGCATTACTTTTGTACCTTTTTATTTTTATTATATTTTACGATTTTCTAATTCTATCTGAGAACCAACTCTCTTCTTTCTTAGGGTCATTGGTCTTTGGCCAAAAGCCTGCTTTTGTAGATTTTGGCTTTACTCCTACTCAAACAAGTCCATTTGGAAGTAACACCCAACAATCTCAATCAGCATTTGGAAGCAGCAAATTTCTCTTTCTCTTGGATGCAGATACTAGCAAGAAATGCGAGAAAGGTGAGCGCTGATCGGTTTGAAAGGCTTAATAACGGTGACGAAATGTTGGAGGCAAAAGAAGTAACACGAATGTTCCCAAAAATTGTAAAAAGTAAATGGAACAGTGGTAATGTATTGTTTTCTGCAGTTGAATGAGGTTTTGGTTCCTAATCCATTCAATCTTGTGGCACACCATTCACATGACCAATTTTAGAAGTCTATTTGACAGAAATCATTCTGAGGAGCTGAAGATTTGTCGTTATGCTGTTAAACAAAGCTGCGGTCATCTGACAAGTAATTATTATTATCAATCATTTTTCTTGCTTGCTCATGTTAATATTTTAATTATATGTGATTCATTTTCTCAGATGTTTTGTTGCTTATTATAATGTCTATGTAATTTGTATATCTTTGTTATTTTATCAATCTCTTTTTAATGAATTATGATTCAAATATGCAGTGTCGGTAAGTCTATAGATATCTAAAGAGTTTTTTTATTTGTTTTAGCTACTTTGGAGGACTGGAGTAAATTGTTTTGAATTATTAAATAAATTCATTGTGGGGCTAAACTAAAAACAAGATGTATCAAAGGTTAGTAATATAAATTCTAAGTATCAAAAATACACATTGAGACTTGTCCTTATTAGGGGGGTGAGGCTGGGTTTCATTTTTCTCCATTTCTCTTTTGGCTCTTGCTGAGGTGTTGTAGGTTTTTGATGTAGTTCTTCTCTCTATTGCCCTTAGTTGTAGCAGCACTTCTGCATTGCTTATGGTGTATTCTACTTTTGCCCCTCCTTTGTGTGAATTTCAGTAAACTTTTGTAAATGTTATATATAATGGTGCTTTCTCAGTGTTGTACTCTTGATTCTTTTGGTCATGCTTAATGTAATTGGTAGGGAGCTGTACACAAGGAGCGTTCTGGATTTGAGGGCCCATGGACTTCAAATCCTCTCATTTTTTACAACTCATACTTCACGTAAGTCTTTTAAGGGCTCATGTTCACTTTCTTGGTATAATAAGAACACAATACATTTCTGTTATTTTCATTTTAGACTTAATCGCTTGCTGCCGATGATGTTCATGGCTCATCATGGAGTCCTTCTCACATAGGCGATGGTTCTGCAGCTTCTCCTAGACAACCCGATGACACTACATCGACTTCAGAGGGAACTGATCATGGTTGTCGGGATCTCGCTCTAACTCCCAAAAACTTACGATCTTACGCTCCAGCAACCGGCCACCGATTTAAGTGGCACAAAGATCTTAAATTTGGCTGGAGCTTTGAACTCCTAGAGAAAGATCTTTAAATCGTGGGATCTTGAGAACCCAACGATCCATTATTTGTTTTTACCCGCTTTAGACCTGTTTCGACCAGATCATTAAACAACTGGAATCGGCCCATAAACTGACCCATAATTAACCCTGACTGTTGTGCACACATATTTTAAGGTTTTGAGACTTGCAATGTTTTAAATGACCTTCTATTATGTTATTTTTGTATAAAATATTTGCTATTGATGATTAAATTAATGAGAATTTTATGTTAAAGTAATTTTTCCTAGCTATTTCTATAATTTTGTCTATTTGTTGGGATCTTACAATCTGTGTTACGATCCTACGATTTACGCTTTTTCTATACTCTAAGAATCTTTATCGAGATCCCGATTTTAACAACCATGGAACTGATTCTAAAACCAGGCTAGCTTCAAATGATTCCTTTGATTTCTTTGATTTCTATGTTGTTTTATAATTCCTTCTCTTTGTTTTGGGGTTTCGTTGCTTCCGTTGGTTCTCGCAATACGGTTGTGGTGTCTGCTCTAGAAACATGGCGGTGTGTGCGTAGTGGCTGATATCATCAAATTTGGAGAGGTGATATGGCAGCAGAAAAAGCGACCATCACTCAAACTCTAACATCAGGGTGATTTTATAGCAGTCTTTCCCAATTCTTGATAAAAAACAAAAAGCAACTTTTCTGCAGTTGGCATGTATATTAGAGTAGATGATAGATAATGTTCTCTCTCTCTCAACATGTATATTAGACTTTTCTTTATCAATGCATTTACATTTGAATGTTTTAAACAATTATACTGTTTTGCCTCCCATTTTAAACAAGCTATGTTGAAGTTCTCCCACCAATGGAGAGACGGGGGTCTATTGTGTGTACAACGGAAACCAGAAAATAGACCTAACATGTCATCTGTGGTTTTTATGTTAAAGGGTGAAAAGTTACTTCCGAAACCAAGTAAACCTGGGTTCCATGCAGAAAGAGATAATGCAAACAGTGCAGAATCTTCTTCAAAGGAGGGTTCAATAAATGAAGCTTCAATCTCAATGTTAGAGGCCAGATAGAATGCCACTGTGCTTGACACTGATATGGCTGAATAAGACTGCTTCAAAACAACTTATAGAACATTTTTTTATGGTTTTGCAGGTGCTGGCTTTATAGGTGTTGGTTTTGCTGGTGCTATTGGCGCTGCAGCTGGTGATTGAGCTAAACTGGTACTAGAAATGAGAGCAAGACAATTTCCTTCATTTTCTTTTCTTAATGGTAATTGAAGGCCTTAAAATTTAGATTGTTTTGTAGTTTATGAAAAATGTAAAGGAATTGGTGCTTTTATAGATGTTAGGTAGTTAGAAAGGTTTAGTTATGTAAAATAAGGTATAGTTGTATTCTGTGAGGGGATATTTTATCTTTAGGAAGGTTATGTGTCAAAGTTGATTGAAATGTGGATTTGGCTACTTATGGAGTTTTGGTCCTGTTAGTGCAAAGCCGGAGTCAGTTTATGATGCAGCCGCGCGGTACAAGCTGCGAAGTTCTTGTTCTGTCTCGAAAGGTTGTGGTTTCTTTGCCATCACAATGCGGACGGTCTAAATCTATATCAGCTGTTGGTATTGTAGGTTGCAATATCTTATATAATCCTGCAACTTCATGCTTTGAGAGCTGTAGTATTTTCTGTCAGTATAAGGTGTATCAGCTGTTGATTTTTAGGAATCAATCATTTTAGTTTCTGCAATATTTGTTTTAGGGCAGTACTGGTAGTGTGGAGTTGTTAAACCCTGTTTATTGTATTTTGTGGACTTGGTGTAATAGGCATTTTTTATGCCTTTATTGTTCTGGTATATAATTAATTTTGCCTTTTAAAAAAAAAATACAGAAAAGGAAGAACCTCTCTAATCATTCAGGTAAGATGGATGTGAAATCAAATCAATCACTGTTAAGAAAGTTGTAGCAGTGTTCATATGGTTAAACAATTCCTCTAGACAGCTAGATATCAAAACTAAGTTGAAGTTCTTCTGATTATTTTCAAATGGAATTTGTACCTTTCAAAGTTACTTTGCCTAAAATCATGACATTTTCTCAATTCAATTTATTTTACAAATATGCTAGATCCAACACCCCAAGAATGTTGATGATTGAATTATCATTCGAAATATAGGCTTATTGAACCGAAGGCCTAATAACAAATGGAAATTACTGATTAATTTTGATGTATGGAATATCTTCCAAACTTATAACTTAATGGTGCATCTTTTTTGGTATAGAACTCCAAAAGAGAAAGGTGATGTCATGCTTGGTTAATGAACAAAAGAGAAACGTGCTGTCATGCTTGATTAATGCTACTACTCCTATATCTCCTATATCTCTGCAATACTCCCTCCGTCCCACAATGAGTGACCCAGCCCACCATTTCACACATATTAAGAAAAGTGGTTAAAAGTAAGAGAGAGAATAATATTTTTACTTTAATACCCTTATTATGTATTGGAAATGATGAAACTTTTATTAATTAGAGGGTAAAATTGGAAAAACTGTATTGGAAATTGAAATGGGTCATTCATTTTGGGACACCATTTTATTCCAAATGGGTCACTCATTGTGGGACGGAGGGAGTATTAATTGTGAAATATTATTCATTTCCAATACTCCATTACATTCTTTTCATACACTGCTCGATTTAAAATTATTGCAATTTGTAAGATACAATCATACACTACTTTACTTCACATCAGTCAGTATTTTAAGGAGAATTCAAACCCTCTTTTGTCCTAATCTTAATCTTATATTATCTTTCAAGTATTTAATTTTGTATGATGATTAGGTTGTCATAATAGTTATCTTTAATGATAGAACTCTTAAGTGCTTAAAGGATAAAGTGGTTTTCAAACTACACCACGACCAAACAATGCATCTAAATACATCCATAGATGTATTATTTAATCTAAAACAATACAAATTTTATTTTCTCAATTCCTTTTTATTTTTAATATTCAATTTTTTTAATATTAGTATTTTTATAAATTTTACCATTTTAACCCAAATTTAATCTTTGGATATTACTATTTTTATGTCTAATGTGATTTCTACTTTTTATTTTTGTATTGATTGTATTCAAATAAAAATAATTATTTATATATATAGAGACACAACTTTTATAAGGTAGTAACACAAATTTTATATGGTACTATTCAAATAAAAAAATTATTATTACAACTTTACATCTCATTTAGAAAAAAACACTATTTGATTAGTGTGATTTTTTTGGTAGGGGCTTCCCTTTCCAGAAAGCTTTCATCATTTCCAATGATCTCTCCGGTTGAGCTATTGGCGTGGAATGACCCGCCCCTCTTACAGTTGCAAAAGTCAGAATGTCCCCATATACTTGGGTCCATCCAGCAATCTAAACAATCAAACAACAAACATTAAAATAAGTCAGTAATTTTAAAGGTAGGAAAGAATATAGTTAGTAAATGAAAATCAAAAGGTTCATAAATTATTTCTAATAGTCAAGTAAGACATATATTTTTTTACCTTGTCACCCTTAAACCATGCTTCATGGTGTCTTGTGATGGTCAATCCCAAATCCTTAGCCAAACCTTTTATCAAAGGTCGTGTCCCAGTACACGGTATGACTGAATCCTCGTCGCCACTGCAAAGGAAAAACAATTTTACTTAGTCAAAAATTCTACATGTAATTTATTTATTTTTTTGAAATGACACCAAAATACACTATAATAAAATAAAAATCACCATAATACAATAATTACCAATATGCCAGCACTCTAACACCTGCTTTAACAAGTGTCCCAAGCATATATAAGGCTGGATTTTCAAGATTTGTGTAGTTATACACAAGATTCCTGGAATGAAACAATCAATAAAAAAAAGTAAATTGAAGAACAATATTTTGTAATTCCAATAATTTCATAGAATATAAAACTTACGCGCTGCAGGTTGTCCAATCCTTGACCCCTACAAGCTCGCCGTGAAGAGCTTGTTGTACATCCTTCCTATTGAAGAATTCAATCGACTGTTGTACAATGCATATGTTTCTCTTCACGCCGAGTTGCTAAACAAATGAAGAAGACAAGAATTAGGAACATGAACTTAAAAAACATAATAAAAATATAATATAGATTAAGAGATGAGATGAACTATATACCTCTATGGCCAACTTTTGTGTTGGACAAACATCATTTGAAATGTCAAACACGTCTAAGTTGGCATTTACCTACACATGAAATATATGTCAATTGTAAGTTTTTAATAAAAATAAAAATCACTGTATCAATTTCTAAAATATATAAATATATAAACCAACCTCTAATTCCATTTGAAGGAGAATGTCAAAACATGTGGCATTTAATACATTTGTTGCTCTCAACTGTTTCTTTATGTCAACATAGCTGCAGTTGTTGCTCAACAACTCATATGTTGAGTCGGAAATTACTCCACGCTGCCATAAATAGTCAGTTGAGGCGGTGAAATCCGTGTCAAAATCTAGAAGAGGATTCCCTATCTGCAAATATCAACAAATAAGTCACTATTTTTCACATGTGTTTAAATAAACCATAAAAAATATAGAAAAAATGTTGACTCACGGATATCCCCTTCAGATTGAATTCAGATTTGGTCTGAAGGATGAGGAGAGCAAGTTGAGGAGCAAAGTGTCCTGTAGATATAAACAAACATGAAATGCATTATTCAAAAGAATATTAAATTGAAAAAAAAATATTTTTTTAACATAAAATATAAGATTTTACCTGCATAACTCTCCCCAGCTATAAAAAAGTTGTTGGTTCTAAAATTGGGGAATTTATTGAACCAATGCTGCAAAAAAACAAGGTGATCCCTTGCTGTAAATCAGTGAGTTAGTATATGCTTTTGATAAATATCATATATAAAAATTAAAAATAAAATAAAAATGTACTTAGATGAATATTTATTAAAAAACCATTAATAAAAAAAAATATTACCTGCAAAGTCATCATTCAAAAATAAGTAGTCGGAAGTGTTTCTCGAATAAGAGAAACCGACGCCAGCTGGAGAATCCAAATACAGCATATTTGCTTCTGTAATAGATTAGAGATCAATATATTATTATTCTTCCAATCTTTCATTTAAAAAAATACCATTCTTAATCATAATAGTTTGTTTATTAATTCCTTTGGAGGTCTATATTTATTCTGCATATGTTGCAACTGAGATTCTGTAGTTTTATTCTTTTTCGGCGGATCTATTAAGGGGCTGGTGGGTGCCGTGGCACCCCTCACATATTAATATACAAATTAATTCATGGAAAAAATATTAATATGTTGGTATCTGGTGCAGTGGTATCATATGTATAGATATTTTAGCAGTTTGTTCTTATGTTCAGTTCTTTGTGGCTCCCTTTTTTTTATATATTTTTTTTTGAAAAAGCAAAAAGATATTAAATTAATAAACCAAGTCAAGGCATAAGGAATGCCAAGACCAAAACTGATACAGAGTTAATTTAAATCCAAAATACCAAGAGCCAAAGCAACTAGAACATGATAGACACCTACAACAGCATCACATACAAACTCCTAAACACACACTGTTACACCTATATAATACCAAACTCCAAATGCCAATATATCACAGCAAGCACAACCAAAGGAACCAAATAGACTGGAATTATGCATGGGCCAAATGCACAGCAGTATGCAGGGACCAAATGCACAGCAGTAACATACACCCTTTTTTTTATATATATTTTTATTTAAAACAAATGTTATATAAAGACTTAAACTTAATCTAAGAGATAAAGTAAAGGTGTATATTGAAAAATGAGAAACACTGAGTGGCGTGAGTTGTAGGATTTTGGTTGTGAGTGTTTTGAATGGTTTGTTTTTATTTGTAAAACTAAAATTTTTTTAATTTAGGGGAACTCAAATTTGTATTGAATAAAGATTTTGGGGGAGTTCCATAAAATTTTCAAATATCTTTTATGATATTATATTATTCTGAAAATTAAAAATATAGTATTCTTTTTTATCATTCTATACAAAATAAATTTTTAAAAAATGTCAAATATTTGTTTATGTTTTTTAAAAATTAGTTTTCGAAAGCTCTCTCTTTAAAAAATTAGTTTTAGTTTTTCAAACTCTAAAACAAAGTCTAAAAATAAATTAAGCAATAAATCTATTTTATTTTATGTGTTTTATTTGAAACTTTTAATATATCCTATATTTTTATGGCACCCCCAAGAAAAATATCCAAGATCCGCCAGTGGCACTATGTAAATTTCTTTTAGATTTTATATTCTACATAAGGAGTTGGAGGAATAGAGGCTGAAAAAATACCTGTATTCCAGCTGTATGGATTTTTTATGAGACCCTCGCCAGAGATGAGAAAAGGTCCATGCTGTGAGAATGCTGCTCCTCCCACAGCAGAACAACCGGGCCCTTCAAAATATATATAGTGTTAATAAGTGAAAATCAAACAATAAGTTTTGCAATGTATAATTTGTTAATGAAATTACTCACCACCGTGTAACCAGAGCACCACTGGTTTTGATGCTGGCTCAACGCTGGCTTCTACGAAGTAGTAGAAGAGCCGTCTGTCATGGGCTACATCTACGGTGATGTAACCGGCATGTTGTGAAAAATTCACCGGCGGTTGTCCGGGTAAGTCAGTTACCTTATCGGTAACTGCTACACCCGGAGAAGAGATCAGAAAGCTTAGAAAGAAAAGGATCAAAAAGTGAATTGTAGACATATTACAGAGTTAAAGATTTCTTGGGTATAGTTTGGCCAACAAGGTTATGATATGAGATGAGATTATGAAATGAAGTTGTGTGTTTTTCCAAATGATCGTTGTCTATTTATAGGAGGAGAAAGTAATGCTGCTGTGTTTAGTAAGTGAGAAAGTAATGCTGTGCACATGAGAAGTAGAGAGTAGAGACTATTGATAAAAAAACAACATGGCCCCACTTGTTTTTTCTTCTTCGTTGATTTGTGCAGAAATATCAAGAGAAGTTTTTTTTTTTTTTGTTATTCCAACATTGCCCTTATCTAAGTATGCTCATTTGAACACTATGTATCTTTCTGCTTTAACTTAGCATTAATATGTTATACTACAATTTATGAGAATCATATATAAATTATATATGGATGCAGCAACTTATATATTTTTTTACAAATAATAACTTAATAACAACAACGTTAGTGAATGGTGAATAATAAATTATTTTTATGCAAAATCAATTAATATACGTTGAACTAGTGTAGAATTAATTTTGATAAATTGGTTATGGTTAAAATTGTATTTGAGTTCACATTTTTAGTAGTCATAATTGATTTAGAAATATTTAGTTGATTTTAATTTTTACCGTCAAAATGAATTTCAGCTTAAGATATATTGCTTGCTCGCGTCATAATTTCTATATTTAAATATATTGTTTTTCACTTAAAATAGTTAATTAATGAATAAAAATAGTTAACTAGTTCAGTATCGGATTCATTATTTTACATAATTTAATTTAATTGAATCAATATTAGATTCAATTTTGAGGAGCATTTATTGGAATTGATTGGGGAGTATTGTATTAAATTCAATTAATAGTTTAAATAATTAATTAATAAACAAAATTAATTAATTATATTAAAAATTAATTCTATTAAAAATCAAATACACAATTTTAACCAAAATCAATTTTATTAAAATTAATTATATTGAAATCAACTAATATCACCACATAACCAAACGTATAAAATTGAGCTTAGCCACTAAAATTGATTCCTCAGAAAAAAAGTACCAAACGAACATAAATGTGATTTCTATATTTAAATGTATTCTTCTCTAGTTAATACATAAACATTAATATTTAATTAGTTAACTATTGTAAAATGATTGATGTTTTAAGCAATAAATCAATATTAATATTTATTTATATTAAGAAATAAATTATTTTATTATTTTACATAATTTAATTTAATTGAGTCAGTAACAGATTCAATTTTGATGAATATTTATTGGAATTGATTGGAGAGCATTATGTTTAAATAATTAATTAATAAATAAAAAACATTATTTAATTATTTTAAAGAAAAAAATGAAAAAAATAAAAGTTTCAGTTAAGGGTCGGCCAACGGTTGGCCGAACCCCAACTAGAAAAAAAGAAACAGTACAGGTCGTCTATGCATTGGCCAAATCGCAACTGAAAAAGTGGCACTTTAGAAGAGAATTTCTAACTTGTGACATATTGATACTCCATATAATTTTCAAATAAGTGGCATAGAAGTAAAAAATTTGAATGGATAAAAGTTATTAATCCTACCCCCATCAAGAAGTGACTTATACTGAAAGTATTTATGCAATTGTGCTCCACGTTTCAATATGTAGTTGGATAATAAGATTGTGATCTTTGGCCACAATCACAAAAGTATATATTAAATACTCCTATATGACAAAAGTTGGAGGCTTATCGTCCTATGTAGTACAAAAGTTATCATAATATGGGGAATCCACTCAGTGATACAGTGATGAGAACGTGTGGAGTGTGGACAAAGTGATACAAAAGTTCGGGCTAGCCTTCCTAGTACAAAAGCTGTATGTATAATGTGATGAATCCACTCAAACTAATATTCCTCCCGGCTTATAACAAGTCTTTTATTTGAGTTATACGTAATTCTTAAAAAGAATATTAAATATATTTATTTTAATAATAAAATAAGTATTATCTATTAAAATATTTTTATTTATTATAAATAGTAGATTAATTGAAAAGCATAAAAGTAAAATAAAGAGGATATAATAGTGAAAAAAATACTCCCTGTTTTTTATTATAAATTGCTAAATTTTTTTGTATTTTAATATAAGTCGTTTTACACTTTTACAATTCCAATAAATAATTAATGATATATTTTTTTATTATATCCTTAAACATTTATTATTCTCTTTCCTCTCAATCTTATAAATTTATCTTTCATATATCATTAATGAGAGACAATTTTATAAAAACCTTCATAACTTCTCATTTTTGTAGAAGAGTTATTTTTTTTTAACATGTAAAACGACTTTTAATAAATAAACCAAGATATTATGATAGTGATGATAATATGGGGATACAGTGATATTTTCTACAACTTCAGACAGGAATTAATTTAATAAGAGAAGCTCTCATGTTTTTTTTACTATAATTTTATTTGTTCCTAAGAAAAATATTTAATTTAGAAAAAAAACGCATGATTTTCTTACTAATTTAATATTTGTTCTTAAGAAAAATAGCCAGACATTAATTTAGTTCTTATGGCTAAAAAAATAGTAAAATAAAAGATATATGTAAAACACTAATTTTGACATTTTCAAGTGGCTAGAAAATTGTTCAAGCTTTATAATAATGATAATAATAATATACAATTAAATATTTACTAGTTTGATTTCAAATAAAAAAAATAAATCACGTTTTCAATTGGCTAAAAGATAGTCAGAAAATCTAAAATACTTAAGGATTAAATACATGATTGGAAAATCACATTTTAAAATTAATTTATATTTTTTTAATTTAAAAAAATATTTATATATAACTTATGAATATTAATATAAAATGATAGAATGGTTACACTCATATAATCTTCATTTAGAGTAAAAGTTACTTGAGAATTGAAATTTATCTTCAGAAAAATATATTTTCTCTCTGACATATTATTAGAGACTTTATAAATTAATTATCAAGAAATAGCACGCCATATAATCTAATTAATAATTAGAATTTTTTTTATCATATCAATCTTTTGTGTTTAGTAGAAATAAAAATGATTTAGTATTTCTATTAAGCACAAAAGATTGATATGATAAATCAATATATGCTAAATTATTTTATAGAGAAATATTTTTAATTTATTTTAAATATTAATTTAAATTAAATATGTCCAAAATACAAATTCAAACCAAATTGCTTTTAAGCCATATATAACACCAAATTAGAGAAATATTTTCAATTAATTTAAATTAAATATGTCAAAAATACAAATCCTAACCAAACTGATTTAAAACCATATAAAACCAAATTAGAGAAATATTTCCAATTTATTTTAAATATTAATTTAAATTAAATATGTCTAAAATCCAAATCAAATTGTTTTTAAGTCATATATAAAACCAAATTAGAAAAGTATTTCTTGTTTATTTTAATTTAATTATTAAAATATATTAATTTTGACTTCTCTCAATGACTTTCAATTATATATTAGTTTTAAGGATTAAATCAAATATAATATAATTGAAGTGACTTAATTCACATTTATCAACTAAAAGGTAAAAATTAAAAACACTTATGTTTATTTTATTAAAAGGAATGCATATGCTGTTTTGATTATTTGAAAAGTCCTTGAGCATTTCAATTATTACTGGACCCATAAGCATCATTCCAGACTTTGACTTTTAAGGTTGATTCAATGAATAGAAATGTCTCAAAAGAACTTGGTCGGCAACTAGGGTCCAACAAAAAATGCAATTGAATTACATTCTCAGTCTCACAAAAGCCAAATTTCTACTAATATGGGAACACCCTTTTAATATTTTAATGTCACTTTTTCTATTTTGGGTATTTTAATCACATGCACAGTATGTAATACTACAAAAGTTGTCATATCGTGGGAATCCAATCAATTTCATCTTATCTCTTTTTTTTTTTTTTAAATGGAAGGTGGTCTGAAACCACCACAAAATATATTGAAACGAAAATTCTAATACAAAAGTTGTCTCATTTCAAAGTGATAGTGAGATCTATTATGAGTCCTATCAAGTTAGCGATTGTGGATGAAAACGTGTGGACTGCATAAACCCACCCAGCCAGGGGAATTCCAAATAAAGTGAGATCAAGTATTAGTCCTATCAAGAGAAACTCAATACTTTTCTTTAATTTAAAAAATATTAATTTAGAAAAAAAAAACTCATAATATAAATTAAAAAAAAAAACCACGTTTTCAATTGGTTAAAATAGCTAGGAAATCTAAAATACCTTACAGATTAAATTCATGATTGGAAAATCACATTTTAAAAACAATTTATATTTTCTAATTTAAAATTATATGTATAAATAACTTACAAAATGATAGAATGGTTTGACATATAATCTCAATTTAAAGTAAGATTTAGAGTAAAAATCACTTGAAAATTAAAATTTATCGTTTCTAAAATATAATTTTTCTCTGACATAACATGAGAGACTTCAAAAATTTAATTATCAAAAAATAACATGTCATCTAATCTAATTAATAATTACCGTCATCTAATGTAATTAATAATTAACAAGAAATTAGAATTTTCTTGATCATACAAATCTTTATGCTTAATTGAAATCAAAATCATTTGGTAGTTAGAATTTCTTCATTAAAATTTGTTATACCCTTCTTATCATGATTACTATCACTAAGTTTTAAAATATGAAAAGGAAAGTTTTAATAGATAAATAAAAAAACAAATATCTAATTTATTATAATAAAATAAGATAAATGATTTGACCAATCAATTATAAATTAATACTAGTTAAGATAAAATATAGCAAATTTTTTATATTAAATATGAATGTAAATTAAATAAGTCTAATCTACAAAACCAAACCAAATTGTTTTAAAGCCATAACACCACATTAGCGAAATATTTCCAATTTATTTTAAATTTAATATGTCTAAAATACAAATTCAAACCAAACTATTTTTAAGCCATATATAACACCAAAGTAGAAAAATATTTTCAATTTATTTTAAATATTAATTTATTTTAAATATTACCATGTCGTTTCTAACACGTGAAGGCTTATCATGATAACAAATCCAAACCAAATTGTTTTTAACCCATAGTATATAGTAACACCAAATTAGAACATATTTCTAATTTATGTTAATTGTTAATTTAAATTAAATATGTCTAAAATATAAGTTCAAATTTTAAATTATTTAAGATAAATCCAACAAAATATGGTTTATGAAACTTATAATATTTCTTATCTTATGTAGGTTCCACTGCTTGCTTGACCGATTCACACAATTATTTTATCAGTTGCAAGCACATATTCCAATTCCAATTTATGTGGCATATATACTTCAATAGTGAAAATTGTGAAAAAGTTAGAAGATACAATGCATGTGGTGGTAGTGTTAATGCTTCACACCAAACAAGTAACTATAATAAGCTAATTAGTACAATAGTCCACTTACCATGTTTCTTCAATTTCAATTTTTTTTCTGTTTTATTTTTTTTCTAATTATTTTAAATTATTGTAAATAGCAAAAATATATATATATATATATATATATATATATATATATATATATATATATATATATATATATATATATATATATATATATATATATTAACGGATAAAAAATTACGAGGAAGAAACGGTGAATTGGAGCTAATTTAATAAATTAACAATTCTTATAATAATAAATATTATTTTTTTTCAATATATAAATTATCTTTTATTAATAAAAAATGAGAATAAATTTTATTCACTAAAAACGAAACAACAAATTTTCATGAATTTTTAAGAAAAACTTAATGATGTATGTTATTATATGATAAAAATATTAATTTCCATAATATACTTTACAACTACTAATAGCTAAAAAAAAGAATATTATTATATTTATTACCTTTATAAATAATTAAATTTATTTGGTATTGATACTGTTGTTTCTTATAATTCAAATGCAAATCTCTAAAGTAGACAAACGACATTTAATTCTATTTCGTTTATAAAGTATATTAATATTTTTATTTTATTTATTATAAAAAAATTCTTCAATTTCACAAATGTGTTTTTTATTTTCAATCATACTCACTTTGTTTAGGTTTGTTTTAATTATTTTTTTTCTATATTCTAAACCCAACATCCAAAACAAATTTACATATTCTAATCCTATATTATGAGTCATTGACCTCTCTTTCAATATCAATAATATCATAATGGAAGCATGACTCATGTAGTGGAAGTCTAAGCTAATAATGTCTATTTCCGCTGAATTTTGCAATTATAACCATATTTTAAAACTAAAACTCCTTAAAAAATAACTATAACTTTGGTGTGCCAAATTTGTCTAACAAAAAGTCTTTGTTAATATTATTATGCATAAAATTAAACCAGAGTCTTAGACATGAAACCAATAGTGACTAAGAAATCCACATATGAGATCCACTGTCTTGTTTGAATATTTGGTGTAGAAACTTAAATTTTATTTTTTTAAAAACAAATTTATAGTTTGGAAAACTTTTAATAAATATATAAATACAACTTTTCCAAAATTTATAAAAAATAAATTTGCCATTAATTTTTAATTTGATTATTTTAAAGAAATAAATTATATCCCGGTAAACTTAATATTATATCTTTTTGTTCTCTTATTTATTAGAATTTATACAACCAAAAAAATAAAAAATTGTAATCTCCATAAAAAATCAATTTTTTTAAAATTAGAATTTAAATAAAAATTAAAAAATGTCATTAGAAAAAAACCTTGCAATTAATTTCATAGCAAAGATGAATTTTTTTTGGTCAATAGCAAGGATGAATTTTGAAAACTCTACCTTTTAATATTATGGAAATTGATTCTTTTTTAATGAATTCTATTGCATATTAAAAAAAATCAACATCAATCATTATCATGGTGGAAATGATGTCTCCTATTGGTTGAAAATGAAATGTAGTACTTTGACTTTTAAGGTTGATTCAATGAATATAAATGTCTCAAAGGAACTTGGTCGTCAATTAGGGTCCAACAAAAAAAGTGCAATTGAATTACATTCTCAGTCTCACAAAGCCAAATTTCTACTAATATGGAGACACCCTTTTAATATTTTAATGTCACTTTTTCTATTTTAGATATTTTAATCACATGCACACTATGTATACAAAAGTTGTCATAACGTGGGGAATCCATTCAAAATGATATAGTGATGACAACGTGTGAACAAAGTGATAAAAGTTGGGGCTTGTCCTACCCGGAAAGAGAAACTCAATGTTTTTCTTACTTTAATTTACGTAATTTATAAAATATTAATTTAGAAAAAAAAAACTTAGATGTTCATTTTAATTTAATTTGTCCTTTAGAAAAATTGTCAGACATTAATTTATTTCTTATTGTTAAAAAATAATAAAATAAAAGATATGTAAAACACTAATTTGACATTTTTAAGTGGCTAGAAAATAGTTCAAAATTTATGATAATAATAATATATAATTAAATAATTACTAACTTGATTTTAAATAAAAAATTAAACCCGTTTTCAATTGGCTAAAAGATAGCTAACAAATCTAAAATTTCTTAGGTATTAAATTCATGATCGGGAAATCACATTTTAAAAATAATTTATATTTATAAATTTCAAAGTATATTTATAAATAACTTCTAAATATAAATATAAAAGTCACTTGAGAATTGAGATTTATCTTTTTTAAATTATAATCTCTCTGGAATAATATGAGAGATTTCACAAATCTAATTATCAAAAAATAACACGCAGTCTAACCTAATTAATAATTAACAAGTAATTAGAATTTTCATGACCATACCAATATTTGTACTTAATTGAAATAAAAATCATTTGGTAGTTTAGAATTTCTTCATTAAATTTTTTATACCTTTTTATCATGATTACGATGTCTTAAGTTTTAAAATGTGAAAAGGAGAATTTTAATAGGTAAATAAAAAAAATATATCTAATTTATTATAATAAAATTAGATAAATGATTTGACCAATCAATTATAAATAAATACTAGTTAAGATAAAATATAGCAAACTTTTTATATTTAATATTAATTTAAATAAAATAAGTCTAACCTAGGTTTTAAGCCATAACCCCAAATTAGAGATATTTCCAATTTATTTTAAATATTAGTTTAAATTGAATATAAAATACAAATTCAAATCAAACTGTTTTAAAGTCATATATAACACCAAATTAGAAAAATATTTTCAATTTATTTTAAATATTAATTTAAATTAAATATGTCTAAAATAAAAATCCTAACCAAATTGATGTAAAGCCATTTATAACACGAAGCTAGAGAATAATTGATTTTAGATTCGAACATTAAAAAAAAATGTTAGAAGACATGCAATGTATGTGGTAGTGCTAATGCTTAACTAAAAATTAACAAACAGAAAACCACGAGAAAGAGACGGTAAATTGAAAGTTATTTAATAAATGAACAATTTTTATAGTAATAAAAATTGGTATTCTTTTTAAATAAACAAATTATTTTCTTATTAACAAAAAATGAGAATACATTTTTATTCACTTTAAATGAAACTGGAAGTAATAATTTTGATGAAAATTTAACTAAATGAATTTTCAAGAAAAACTCAATGGTATAGGTTATTATGTGATAAAAATATTAATTCCCAAAATATACTTTACAACTACGTACTAATAGCAAAATTAAACTATCGTGTTTATTACATTTATAAATAATTAAATTAAAATATTATATTTAAAGTTTCAATAGATTTTTGCCTTTGTAGGATTTTAATGTTTATTTTCAATTATACTCTCATTACTTAGGTTTGTTTTTTTTTATTGGATGGAGGGTCGAAGCTCAAAGAAGAAAACAAACTACACCAAAGAATAATAGAGCCTAAGATTCCTAAAACATCATCCTCCAAGGAGGATTTCAAAAATTGCGGCGCTTAATAAAAAAGAAAGAGGTCTTTGCCATATACTATTATAATTCTAATTTATTTTCATTTTATTGTCAATGTCATATCCTATATATTATCCTACCCTAGTGGAAGCATGCATGACTCAAAGTAATGGAAACCTAACATATGTTGTTGCATTTTGCTTTGATGTCTTGAAGAGACACATAACTTATCATGGATGATGTTTTGATATGAGGTACAACTTTATATCTCTTGAAATGTTTGATTACTTTTTCTTTTCCTTCTAGCATACTTTTCTTTTTCTTTAAAGACCGGGAAAGCTTTGGGTCCAAAAATCTACTCATAAATTCTTTATTTCCTCCATCCATACAAAGAACAAAAAGAATATGTCGATCACAATTCCATTATTCATTATGGTGGGCCTACCTAATTCAATAAGGAATCAAAACTTAGCAAAAGATGGCAGTGGGAAAACATCAAGAACAAAACAAATAAAAACACATTTTCTTTATTTTTAATTTTTACTCTCCTTTTATGAACTTAAATTTTAGTTGTTTTCCTTTAATTTGTTTTAACTATCAAAGATTCTCTGCGCTTAATCGAGATCACTTGAATAAAATAATAAAAAAAAATTTTTTTTTTCGATAAGCACTTGTATTAAACGCACAAGGGGTGCAACCCAATACAAAAGAAACGAAACGAGACAAGGCAACCTAAAAGGAAAGCCAAGAAATAGCTAACCTGCACACCAACATACACACAAGGATTGACAAGCCAAACCTTTTTCGTGCTATTTCCCCTACCTCTAGCAAGAATAGAGAACCAATCCCAACCAAAATTCTTAATGACAGTCAAAATTTCGGTAGGATTCCAAACACAATTTTTGAAGACCACCTTATTTCTACCTAACCAAATGCACCAACAAACCAAAAGCCAAAAGAAAGCAATGAAGGGAGGTTTTACAACCTCACACAAAAAAATACGAATGTATTCCACCACCTTAAGCCCCAAATCCGCCCCTTGCAAACCAAGCATCACCCTTCCATCCTCCTCCATGCTCGAGCCCAACCAAGCCAACACCTCCTTCCAAATATTTCTCGTGTGCATACAACCAAGAAAAAGATGACTCATCGATTCCTCCTCTAAACCACACAAAGGACATAAATTGTTGATGATAATCTTATCCATACCCCGAAAGCAAAGCGCCATACGCGTAGGAAGAGCATTAACCACAAATCTCCAACCAAACACCTTTACCTTACTAGGAACACTAGCTTTCCATAAACAATTTAATTCAAAAATACTTGCATCATCCAAAACAACATTCGGACATCTCAAAGCATAAATCCATCGAAAACTATTTTTAACCGAAAAACCCATCAACATGCCTCCACCAAATCCACTTGTCCTTCACTCCCGGATTTGACGAAACCCCCTCCAAGATAGACAACAAATCATTCCGATCACAAGCTACCTCCTCCTCTAAAAAATCATCCATTAACCCCAAATTCCACCGCCACACATTATCCACCCAAACACCCGTATTGGCAACAAAAGAAACATAGGAAGAAGAAGAAGAAGAAGATATAGGATTAGAAGGAGAACACAAACCGTAAAGGTGAGGAAAAATCACCTTAAAAGGCGTATGGCCCATCCAAGCATGATCCCAAATACGAATAGATTCTCCATCCACTACGCCAAAATTAAGCTGTAGCAGCGCAGCTACTAAAGCGTTTTTAGCAAAAAGCGCTCTCGTAGGGTTCGCTAAAAACAAAATTAATAAAAAAGGGAAAATGATGAAAAAAAGCGCTCTGGTAGGGGGGGTATGAGAGCGCTTTTGAAAAGCGCTTTGGTAAGGGGGGGTATGAGAGCGCTTTTGAAAAGCGCTTTGGTAAGGGGGGTTATGAGAGCGCTTTTCAAAGCGCTGCTATAGGGGGGGTTTAATGAGAGCGCTTTTTGCTAAAAAGCGCTGGTATAGACCAGGCTATGAGAGCTCTTTTCAGAAGCGCTTTAGTAGCCTTTATTACTAAAAATTAAAAACAAAAACATGCTTCTCACTAATTACTGTTTCTCACTTTCTCTCTTTCGTTTTCTGTTCTGCAACCGAAAAACCCTCCGTATCATCCTCCATTGCCCTTCCGTCCACCACCATCGGTGCCAGCCACCACCGTCGGCGTCCCTCCGTCAGTCGTTCTCTCCTCCGTCGGCGTCCCTCCGTCACTCGTTTTCTCCACCGCCGGTTAGTTTAGTTTAGTTTATATTTCCATTAGTTTTATAAACTGATTGTGCAAGGTAAAGAAAAACAACTAAGGGTTTACATTCTCAAACATGTAATATGATTTATGGGTTTAGTTTTAAGGGTTTCAACTAAGGGTTGCACTGCAATTTGAGAATGAAGCATATTACATGTTTGATTAAATGTCTTTAGAGTGTATTGTCTTTAGAGTGTTTAATTTTCATTGAATATTTTCTTACTTGAGATTGTGATTGTGTGAGAGGTGCTGCCATTTTTTGAAGGGCTAGTGTAAATATGAATGAAGAAGAAAATCAAATGATGTTTATATATATAATGCTATGTATGAATATATATAAGTTGATAATTTCTTTATTGCTTTGGGAATTTCTTGCATAAACTCAAGAGATCTATGAGATTCTTGATGCTAAGAGATTGTTCTTTACTTGAGATTCAAGTGTCAGTCACAAAAAAAATTGGTAACATACTATTGCAAGTTATATAGGTGTCGGTATAAAGTGTCAATTTTCTTTATTGAAATGGAAATTTATAATATATTTTCCTTTTTTGAGTCCTTATTATCTGTAAAGTGAGAGTATCTAATTTGGATGGGCCTTATCATCGTGGATGAGAAAAGTCATGTTGTCCACAAATTTGCAAAGATGATGCTTTTCTTGCTTGTGTTATGAAGGTTGAACCCAAACTAATAAAAGTAAAAGAATGTTTCTTAATTGAAAAAAAAAAATAAAGAGGGTGGATTGAGAATACAATCTAACTACTTAATGTGTATAAAGTAAAGGATTAAAAATTTCATATGAAATATTTTCTCACTTTTATGATATTTGTATTTAACTGCATCGTGTGTGTGTGTTTAATTTCACAGTTACTTTGAAGTCTCTGGTTTCTACTTGTACAACGCCGATTCAAACCTACCATCTCCCACATCAAGTCTAACTCAGGTTACTATCCCTTTCTTCTTGCTTATAGTTTGTTATTTTCTGCTTATATTTTATTGTTTATGGTTCTATTTAATATCAATTTAGTGTCTCTCAACCAATTTTTTGGTTTGTGGACTTATATTACCTTGAAATAAGGTAATGTCTTCTTTAAGAATTCGGGTATTCTGATTAGGTATTCTGACTAGGTATTCTATTATGATGATAGCTATTTATTATCTTGACAGAATTCCTTAGTACCTGATAGAGAAACCAAGAAGCATTTGTTTAGCTTAATTAAGACATGAATAAGACATGGATGAATTCAAACCGATTGTCGAAAGAGTACGAGAAAGGGGTATGGGAATTCGTTGAGTTTGCGGTTGCGCACTCCAAAGACCCGCTTCGAATGCCGTGTCCTTGCTTGGGTTGCTGTTATGGGGGTAAGTTTGACGGGAATAAGTTGGCATCCCATTTACTACGGTTTGGAATTGATAGAAGTTATACATGTTGGACAATGCATGGTGAGAAAAGTAACGGGAATGCTGAGTCGAGTTGTAATAGGAAGTATGCTTCAAACGACGATTGCACAGACACATACGATTGCGATCGAGTCGAAGAGATTGCAGAAGCGCTTGAAGAAGATCTTGCGGATTGTCCCAAAATGTTTGAGAGGTTGGTAAGCGATGCAGAGAAACCGTTGTATGATGGTTGTTCAAAATTCACAAGATTGTCTGCGGTGTTAAAGTTGTACAACTTAAAGGCGGACAATGGATGGTCGGATAAAAGTTTCACAGAGTTATTAGCCCTTATGAAAGATATGCTACCAGAGGATAATGTTCTTCCCAATCGAACGTATGAAGCCAAAAAGATGTTGTCCTCTATTGGCATGAGCTATGATAAGATACATGCATGTCCAAACGACTGCGTTTTGTTTCGAAACGAGTATGCAGCGTTGAATGAGTGTCCTAAATGTGGTGCCCCTTGATATAAGAAAAAGTTGTCTCCTGCTAAAGTTTTATGGTATTTTCCTATAATTCCGAGATTTAGACGCATGTATCGTAGTGAGACAGATTCAAGACACTTGACTTGGCATGCAGATGAAAGAATTATTGATGGAAAGTTGCGACATCCGGCAGACTCACCACAATGGATGAAAGTTGATACTGATTATCCTGAATTTGGAAAAGAAGCAAGAAACCTTCGGTTGTCATTGTCTACTGATGGAATGAACCCGCATGGTATTCAAAGTATCTCGCATAGCACATGGCCTGTGATTCTTATGATCTATAACCTACCTCCGTGGCTATGTATGAAGCGTAAGTACATGATGTTATCTATGCTAATTTCTGGGCCTAAACAACCAGGGAATGACATAGACGTATACTTGGCACCGTTAATCGAAGATTTAAAGTTTTTGTGGGACAACGGTGTTGAGGTTTACGATGGGTATAGGAAGGAAAGTTTCAACTTGAGGGCGATGTTGTTTGGAACAATTAATGATTTTCCAGCATACGGAAATCTATCCGGGTACAGCAATAAAGGTCAAAAGGCGTGTCCCGTTTGTGAAGATGAAACCGATACGACACGATTGGAGCTTTGTCAGAAGAATGTCTTTCTCGGCCATCGTAGATTCTTAAATTCTAATCATCACTACCGTGGGTGGAGAAAAGCATTCAACGGAAAGGCCGAACATGGTACAGCCCCGCCTTTTTTGTCAGGTGATCAAATTTTTGAAAAGGTGAAAGATGTGAGCACTCAGTTTGGCAAGCCTTTTGCACATTCACTTGTCAAGGGTGGGTGGAAGAAGAAGTCCATTTTTTTTGAACTTCCATTGGAAGTCGTTGTACGTAAGACATTTCCTGGATGTTATGCATATTGAAAAAAATGTATTTGACAGCGTCATAGGTACGTTACTCAATATACAAGGAAAGTCTAAGGATGGCCTTAACATAAGGAAGGACATGGTAAACATGGGAATGAGAACTGAATTGGAACCCGTGACGAAAGGAAGACGAACATATCTGCCACCTGCTGTTTACACTCTATCTAGAAAGGAGAAGAAAACATTGTGTAAGTTCCTCAGTGAAGTTAAAGTTCCAGAAGGCTACTCTTCAGATATTAGAAGACTTGTGTCCATGAAAGACCTCAAGTTAAAGAGTTTCAAGACGCATGATTGTCATGTTATAATGGAACATTTTTTACCAATAGGTATACGTTCTATTCTGCCAGAAAAAGTAAGAAGCGCAATAACTAAGCTGTGTTTCTTCTTCAGGTCAATTTGCAGTAAGGTGGTCGATCCCGCGATCTTACCAACATTGCAAAAAGAGATAGTTGTTACTTTATGTGATCTTGAAATGTATTTTCCTCCCTCATTTTTTGACATAATGGTTCATCTAGTCGTTCATCTTGTGAAAGAGACACAATTGTGCGGACCAGCTTATATGAGATGGATGTACCCTGCTGAACGTTATATGAAAATATTAAAGGGTACGTGAAAAACAGAAGTCG
Organism: Vicia villosa; assembly: GCF_029867415.1. Taxonomy (NCBI): domain Eukaryota; kingdom Viridiplantae; phylum Streptophyta; class Magnoliopsida; order Fabales; family Fabaceae; genus Vicia; species Vicia villosa. The sequence goes on along the minus strand of NC_081183.1, from coordinate 45,275,691 downwards.
ACCGGAGGGTTGTATTCCGTTTCGTGTCTTCCGCCCATTGCAGCGGAATGGCAATTTCTTCGGAACCGGAATCAGTTAGACAGCGCTTAGTTGATAGATTCATGTCCACCGGCAATACAGAAAGTCTGCATCTTTGGGCGTATAATACCCGACCAGTAGGGTTAGTTTCTCATTCTTTGTTCATCTAATCTCTGTTTCTTTTGTGTATAGCAAAATTTTCATATAACCTATTGTTTTAATTTATAGAGCACAGTGGTTGCTGCTTGCTATCAACCCTATAAGGGAAGTCGTGTATTATCTGAATTCGGTAAATGGTGAATGGACCAATTATCCGGCTATGAAGGACATCGTTGATTTGTAAGTGGGATCGTTCTAAATATATATTCGTGTATATTTATATATTTACTTATTTGTGGGATTGATCTAAACATATGCTTTTATATATTTGTTAATTAGATCAATACAAGTGTTCCGAAGTCAACGGGACGCACAGGTATCCCGAACTAAATCTAACAACATTACTTGGATCCAAGTGCAGGTACATTATTTTTCACAATTTTGCTTATAATATATTTATGCTACTTGATAAAACAAGACAACTATAGAATCTTATTTGTTTTTCTATGTAGTGTCCGCAACAGCGAAACAGTTACGATTGCGGATACTTTGTATTGAGGTTTATGAAAGAAATCCTTCAGGCAAATCAATTAGAGATTCCGCTCACGGTATGAATTTATAACTTAAGATAATTTCATATAATTTATTACATTTAACTAAATATATCATTCATATTATGTTTTTGTTTTGTAGTACCTTGACGAATTCCGTGCTGCTGGGTTCCCGAGACTTAAGTTGGAAGAAATAAAAGAGGATTTGTGTCAATTTTATATTAAGCAATTTTTCATGTAGGATTTGTGTCGATTTGAACTATAATATTATCGATGTAATGATGTATATATATATATAATTTTGGATATTATAATGGTATTATATTAGTATATATATTGTCTTACTGATGGCTGAAATAATATCGTCGAAAATAAATTACAGGTCGAAAATATTACAGGTTGAAAACATATTACAGGTCGAAAATATTACAGGTTGACTGGGAGGATTAAATTACAGGCTGCACATTAAAATACCTCATTTAGCAACGACAGCGCTTTTAAAAAGCGCTCTTAAAGGTACCCCTACTAAAGCGCTTCTTAGTAAAAGCGCTGCCAAAGATTAATAAAAAAGCATAAAAAATAAAAAAAAAACGCAACATACGAAAGCGCTTTTAGAAAAGCGCTCTTATAGGGGGGCCTATCAGAGCGCTTTTTCCAGAAAAAGCGCTCTCATAGGGGGGGGCTATCAGAGCGCTTTGCTGGAAAAAGCGCTCTTAAAGGGGGGGTCTACAAGAGCTCTTTTTCCAGGAAAGCGCTCTTATAGGGGGGCCTACCAGAGCGCTTTTTCCAGAAAAGCGCTCTTATAGGGGGGCCTACCAGAGCGCTTTCTGAAGCGCTTTTGTTACCTACGCCAGCGCTGCCTTTCACAGCGCTTTTAAGCGCTTTTAAAGCCCATAAAAAGCGCTTTTAAAGCCCTTCCGTGTTGTAGTGATCCCCTAATCTCCAAGAGATGCAATCCGAAAACCAAGGTCTATCGTTAACTTCAAACCCGCAAACATTATGAACATCCCTCCACCAAAGCGACGCTTTCAATAGGATTCTATTGGGAATTATTCCGCAAAGAGCCTCCATACCCTTACCATACCTAAACTCCAAAAAATTGAACCAAACCGACTCTCTATCCGATAAAAATCTCCATCCCCATTTACTCATCAAAGAGAGATTAAAAATCTCAATATTCCTCACCCCTAACCCACCTTCCTTATGCGGCCGACAAATCTTCTCCCAACTAACCCAACACACCTTCCGAACTCCCTCCTTTTTTTCCCATAAAAAGTCCCGTTGAATTTTGACTATCTCATCAAGAACACATTTCGGAGCTTTATAAAAAGAGAGCATGAAGATAGGAATACTATTAAGAACCGAATTGAGTAAAGAGACTTTACCACCTAACGAAAGATGCTTCCCATTCCAACCATTCAGCCTCTTTTTTAACTTAGAGAATAAAAAAGACCAAAATTCCTTTCGCCGATGATTACCACCAACCGGGATACCTAAGAAGACAAAAGGGAGCTTTCCAACTTGACACCCCAAAAACGATGAAGCCGCTAAGAGAACCTGTTCTTCCAACTGCACACCATAGATCTTGCTTTTGTTCAAACTAATACACAACCCCGAAACCAATTCAAACCCACGCAACAACGCTTTAACACACCACAAATTCTCCTTCGAACCATCACAAATAAGAACCGTGTCATCCGCAAATTGAAGCATCTTAAAGGAAATATTAGGAGACACCTGAAAGCCCTTAAAAGAACCATCAGAAACCGCATTACGCATCATACCTGCTAAACCTTCTGCAACTAACAAGAAAAGAAACGGAGAAAGTGGATCCCCTTGGCGTAATCCTCTTGAAGCCTCAAACTCCACCGTCGGTGAGCCATTAACCAAAATGGAAATAGAACTAGAAAACACCGTTCCTTCCATCCAAGATAACCACTTAGAACCAAAACCCATACGCACCATAACATATCTAAGAAAACCGCAAGAAACACAATCATACGCCTTCTCAAAATCAACCTTCAACACCATACATTTCTTTTTCATCCTTTTAGCATAATCTAACACCTCATTAAGAACAAGCACCCCATCAAACAACTGTCTACCCTCAATAAAAGCCGATTGGGATTTGGAAATCAACTTTCCCATGACAACCTTCAATCTAGCAGCTAACATCTTAGAGATCAACCGATACAAGCAACCAATCAAACAAATCGGTCTAAACTCATCGATTCTTTGCGGACAATCCACTTTAGCAATAAGAGCCAAAAAAGAAGCCGTGGCCGCCCTAGGAAGAGAACCCCGCTTGTAAAACTCCTGCACAAAGCTTAATAACTCCTCTTTGACAAAGCTCCAAGACTTCTTAAAAAACCCCAAAGGAAAGCCATCAGGACCCGTACTTTTATCACAATCACTAAGCCAAACAACATTCTTGATTTCCTCCAATGAAAATGGCACCTCCAAAAGCTTACTATCCTCATCAGACAACCCATTAAAAGCAACACCATCTAAAACCGGTCTAAGTAAACAAGGCTCAGAAAACCGGTTTTTAAAATGTTCAAGCACCTCACCTTTAATGGCATCAACATCCGATAAAAGTCCAACATCCGAAGATAAGCTCACAATATTGTTCCTCCTAAATCTCCCCCTCATAAACGAATGAAAGTATTTAGAATTAGCATCCCCAAGTTGAACCCACCGACATCTTGATTTTTGGCGTAAAATGCTTTCACGCCTTAACATCGTCTCCCACACTTCCTTCGTCGCCTTCCTTCTATTAGATGCCACAGTGTCACACCAAGCATCTCCCCTTCCCGCATTAGCCACAAACAAATCAAGGTCATTAAGAGAACTCACGGCTTTATCAACATCCAAATCAAGCACACCAAACACCTCCTTATTCCAAGATTTTAATTTAGATTTGAGAATACGAAGCTTCTCCTTAAGAATAAAACCTGGTTTACCACTAATATTCATCGTCTTCCACTCCTTCTCCACAAAAGGAAGAAACTCCTCATGGTCGAACCAACATTTAAACAACTTAAAGGTTTCGGGCCCCAATCCACAAAATTACCCGCAAGCCAAATAGAACAATGATCTGATAATCAAAAGTCTTAAATTCAAAATTCAACTATAGAAAAACTACAATGTTTAACATTGTCATCATCTCTAACTCAAAAAACCAATCTATGCAAAATGCATAAAATGCTTGCATTGTAACTTAAAAGTTGGTACAACGACTTTTGTAATTATAGTTTACTTGAACAAAATTTTCTAAATTAATTAAAAAAATTTATTTAAATAAAAAAAAATCTACGGTATCACACATGATTTCAAAATGAGTTAAACTCAAATATGAACATTCAAAATTTGAATGGCTTGTGAAAAACTTAAATGTTATATTTTTTTGAAACAATTTTATATTTCAAAAAATTGTTGATAAATTTATAAATACAACTTTTTCAAATTTTATAGTAAAATAATTTGTCATTAGTTTTTTAATTTGATTATTTTTCAAAAAATAAATTATTTTCCCCAAACTTAAATTAGTAAGATTTTTTCCTATATAAATTTTTTAATAGCTAATATTATGTCAAATATACTATGTTATTGAATTCAAAATAAAAATAATGTTATAATCTATAATAATATATTTAATAGTAGAAAAATTATATTATAAAAAATATCAAAAAATAAATTAATGTTAATTAGAATAATACGTTTCAATTAAATTAATTTTAAAACATAAATTTTTTATTTATTAGAATTTATATAACCAAAAAAATCAAAATTGTAATCTCCCTACAAAAATCAATTTTTAATAATTATAATTTAAATAAAAATTAAAAAAATAATTAAAAAACATATCAATTAATTTCACAGTAATGATGAATATTTGTTTTGGTCAATAGCAAAAATGAAATTTGAAAACTCCATTTTTTAATATTTATGGAAATTGATTTGGGGTAAACATAGTATTCACATAATTTATTTGATATTTTTGATTATTACCATTAATTATTTTCATGCTTGATTTTGTTGAATTTTCCCATAGCAATCGTAAGAATCTTTTTCTCAAAAAAAATTGTTCAGTACAGTGTACATGTACAATTTTCCCATATCATGGTGGAAATTGTCTCTCCTATTGCATACATGTACATGCATAACACAAGCAAACACTAAATACTACTACCTCTGCTATCATTTATAATAAAAAATTCTTTTTTTTTTAATACATTGAGGGCTTGTCCTCTAATCACAACATCACAAATTATTTGTTCTAACATCATTCTTATGCATCACTCATCTAGTGATAGTGATGATAAGTATTACTATATTAGTAAAACATTCAATTTGGCGTTTACAAAAGTGACTAGAAAATAGTTCAAGCTTTATTATAATAATAATAATAATAATAATAATAATAATAATAATAATAATAATAATAATAATAATAATAATAATATTAATAATATTAATAATAATGTATAGTTAAATAATTACTAATTAATTTTAAATAAAAAGAATATTTTTGATAAAAAAACTAAACCCACATTTTCAATTAGCTTGAAAATCTAAAATAGCTTACGGATTAAATTCATGATTGGAAAATCACATTTTAAAAATAATTTACATTTTTTAATTTTAAAATATATTTATAAATAACTTCTGATTATAAATATAAATTGGTAGAATGGTTTAATATATATATATATATATATATATATATATATATATATATATATATATATATATATAAGCATGGCAGAAAGAAAATCATATTTGCGAATAAAATTCGTCGCAGACACGAGTTGGATAGTTTAATGGGTACTCACGGGTAAAATAAACATATATATATATATATATATATATATATATATATATATATATATATATATATATATATATATATATATATATATATATATATATATATATATTTTTACGGGCACGAATATAAATTTAATAATACCCGCACATGCGGATATCCATATCCATTAATAATTAACAAAATTACTTAAATATTAATTTATTTAATCTACAATTATTATTATTATTATTATTATATGAAATATTAAACTATTATTATTATTATTATAATTATTATTATTTTGTTGAATATAGAATAATTATTTGATAAAATAAGAAATAAAATAATTTTGATTTATTTTTGTTATTTATTCCTATGTGTTAAGATTTAAACTATTTTTTTTACTTTATAAGGGTTAGAAATTTAACTAATTATATAATATTTTTAATAAATATATTTAAATAATAGTATTTTTGGATCCTGTTGAATAGAGAAATAGTTTTAATTGTTTTTTTTTAAATTAAATTTTCCTGTTTAAATATTAAATTATTATTATTATTAACTAACCAAAGTTTTTCTCACTAACTAGCCAAGTTTTTTAATTATCATACTAAATTATAATCCTATAACTTCTTCCCATCAAAATTTTCCACCAAATCTTTTTCACCAATTAATAAAATAAAAAATTAATAATAATTAATTACTATAAACTATCTATTCTTTTCAATTAATTAAATAATAATATTAATGACTTTTTATTTCTTATTTAAATATTTAAAGACAAATAACTAAATTTGTTTTAGTTATTTTTTGAATGATAGTATTATTGAAGAGGTTGGTTGGTATAAGATAGAAATTTAATAAGTGAATTGAAGTATTTGTCTCTTTACATTTCTGATTTCTATTTACTTTTTCTCTAAAAAATATTTGAAGAAATAAGAGAATACTCTAATTGGATGTGTTTTTTATTTAATATAAACTTTTAACAATTATAAAATCTTTTATGAAACTTAACTCTAAAAGTGATGCTAAATACAAATATTTAATAGAGTTTAAAAGTGACATACAAATAAATTTAGGGTTTAATTAATATGAATTGACATTGTAAAATAGTTTTGCACTATCATTCAATAGAAAATCATCAATATTTCATATCATTAAAAATTTTAAAAAATAAAAGAGTGATTTAATTAGATATATGATGACAATATAAAATTATTTACATTGTGAGTGTATCACCCTATTTCTCATAAATTTATTTATCTTCTATCATTTATAAAATTTGTCAATTTTCTATTTTAATTTCACAATTCTACTTATTTTCTATTTTAATTATTAAATTGATATTATAAAAAGTTGATTTATTTATTTATTTATTAATATTATGTTGATTTATTTTACATACTTAAATTATATTATAAAACATCAAAACAATTAACTTATTTTTTAAATCAGATATGTAACTTATATCAAAATCATTTGTATGAATATATTTCAAATTATTTTTTAAACTTATAATAATAATTATTAACATTCAAATAAACATGACCGTGCATCGCATGGGTCTACGACTAGTTTACATTAAATCTCTAGGATTTCACATTTAAAATATGTTTACATATAATTAAAAAAAATTCATATTTTCACATCAAAAACTAATTTAGGAAATGTAAATCATAAAAATATGAATTCATTCTTATTTTTTTAAATAAAAATTAAGATAAATGGAAAAAGAAATATTGTATAGTTATTTGATTGAAAACAATTGACTTTAGAGACCTTGATATTTATAATATTTAAAATTGTAAATTTAAAAAAAAAATCAGTGCTTATCATTTTCAATATTGTAGTATTAAAATTTAGGAGCACTTTGTAACATTTGTTAATTAATATTAAAAAAATCCGATTTTTTAAAGAATTTGTTAATATTTAAAAAAGGATATTTTTAAAAGAATTAGTGATTTTCATTTTCAATATAGTAATATAAAATTTAGGAGCACTCGATAACATTTATTTGTTAATTTTACATCATTAAATATGAAAGACACTGCACCCGATATTTAGAAAAATATAGTATATTACATTATAAGACCATGTAAAACACTTTTCTTTGTAACATGGGATATAGAAACATTGCATCAACACCTTGGGACAAACCAAAAAATTTAAGACCACCCACAATATAGAAAAAAATTAACAATAAAGACTTTATCTGTGCAATTGTGTATGAATTATAGAATCTAATAAAAGTAATTTTGAAAATGACCTAATTCCGTGTAAATTATGACCCAAAAAATTTAGTTTTCACAGTGACTACAAGAATGTAAACATTTAATATGAAACTTTACTTCTTTTTTTTCTTTAAATAACACAAACTTTTGTTGACACAACATATAAATCTCTTATTTTATTCAAAATTTGAGAATGTGTTTTACTTTTTAATATAAAGTTAATTTATATATTTAGTATAAATTTTTTTATACTGGTTAATTTTTATTATAATTACTTTTAAAAATATATTTACAAATAATTGTAATTTATTAATAGAATAAAAAAGAGGTAATCTGGATATATAACATTTATTATTAATTTATATTATTTTTTACGAGATCACAAAATTTATGTGTATTGTATCTTACATTAAAATGATTATGTAGAGAAAATCGTTTCTCATTTATTTGTATGTTTGCTTTAAAATATTTTCTTGTGTCATTGTACTACACAAGATATTAAAATAGTAGACGTGTGAAAACTGCATTCTCTGGTATTATGGAAAAAACAAATGCTTTTCAGTACAGTGTTGGAAAAAGATTGTTTCATCATTTTCATGCAAGTGATTTTTCAACCCTAGCACCAAGAGACAAAGCACATGATATAGTGGAATATTTTCAAAGTGGCCAAATTGCACATGCTATATACACAAAATAATATGGTGTATATAAACGTGTGGTCATAACTGTATAAAATTTGAGTGGAATCACAACCCCACAAATTATTTGTTCTAACAATATTCATAGAGTTTATTATCACTTACAGTGTAAATAAATTTTACACATACATCCAATCAAAATTCTTACACTTACTATGTCATATTAATTTTTTTAAATTAAAATTATATTTTAATTGAATACATAGTTGTGATTGATTGACACTATAAAAATATTTTACAATGTCAGTGCATATCCATTTTTCCCATACTCTTATGCATTCAAAAGTGATAATAATGATAGGTATTGTTAATAAGACACTAGTTTTAGGATAATAATAATAATAATAATAATCATAATAATAATAATAATAATAATAATAATAATAATAATAATAATTATTATTATTATTATTATTATAATAATTATTATTATTATTATTATAATAATAATATATAATTAAATAACTACTAAATTAATTTCAAATAGAAAAAAATGTTTTTTAATAACAAACTAAACCCACGTTTTCAAATGGCTATAAAATAGCTAGGAAATCTAAAATAGTTTACGGACCAAAAATAACATTTTAAAAATAACTTACATTTTTTTACACTTATAAATAACTTTTGAATATAAATATAAAAGAGTAGAATGGTTTAACATAATATACAAGTATGAAAATTAATTCGAATCGACGGGTATTTGCTTATAAAATCAATCACGAATACGGGTTAAATATCTTTACCGATATTCTTGGATAAAATAAGTAGATGTAGATATTTAGTTACTCGTTTTCTTAAGGGCATAGATACGAATATCCGTATATGTTAATAATTAACAAAATTATTTATATATTAATTTATTAAATTTTAAATTATTATTATTATTATTATTGTTATTTTGTGAAATATGAAATTATTATTATTATTATTATTATCATTATATTTTTGTTGAATCTAGTAAAATTATTTGAGAAAAGAAGAAATAAAATGAAAGTAATATAGTTTTTTATTATTATTATTATTATTATTATTATTATTATTATTATTATTATTATTATTATTATTTTAAACTATTTTTTAAAAACAGTTTTAGAACATTGTCAAGAAAATAACAAATTTGATTTTAGAGTTTTCCCATTTTGCTAGGGTTTTGCCTCTTTTTATACGGGGTTTGCTTCTGCAAACCATAGCGCGTCAAAACGCAAAGAAGATCAATGGAACAAACCTACAAGAAGGTCAAAATTAAAGAAGACAAAAAATATGGTTCTCAATCCAAATATTAAGTGTTAAATATATTATTATTGACTAAAATATGAAAGAAATTTTAAGGAAATAAAAAAGAGAGGCACAATGAATATACAAAATATTAATGAATTAAACTTGGTGAAGGTTTGTATGGTGAAGTTAAGTTTTTAGACCATCACGGTGAACTACTAAAACACCTATTATAATAAGTCAAACAAGTTTTCTAATAATTTAAACAATTGTCCAATAAACTCTTTAACTACCTTTGTATTTTGATAATTTATACAAAAGCCTACTTAATTATAAAATTACTTATTAATTTAAATAAACATTTTAAATATAAACCATAAATATATATTTAAAGAAAGGAATTTACACAAAATTAAAAATAGAAAAAAAATGTATTAGAAATTATACATATTAAAAAATAAAACTATTATCATTTCTCATAAAAAAACTGACATCTCTTATACAATATTAAAAGGAAATTAGCATTGACTAATTAATAAATGCATATATCAAAGTATTATTAATTTTATAAATAAGTAAAAATAAAAATAGAAATTAAAAACAAAATATAGAGAATTCGGTTGACGAGTCTATCTAATGTTCTAGATTAACATTTTTCATCTTCTAACTTATACATATTAAAAAATAAAACTATATATCATTTCTCATTAAAAAAAAACTGACATCTCTTATACAATATTAAAAGGAAATTAGTATTGACTAACTAGTAAATGCATATATCAAAGTATTATTAATTTTATAAATAAGTAAAAACAATAGAAATTAAAAACAAAATATAGAGAATTCGATTGATGAGTTTATCTAATGTTTGGATAGCGATAACATGGAGTTTATGATTGATGAGGAATGCAATGATATTTGAGAGAGCATCATAGAGCTTCGGCGTGGTTTGTTCAAATGCTATGTTCTTTTCACGGAGTTGGTTGGTTAGTTGTAATCCGGTGTTTTTTCAATGTTTTTATGATTTGGTTCATAAAACCTTTGGGTTGTTTTAATTTTTTGTAACTGTTTTATGTTGTAAGGGTTGCACCTCTAGTGTGATTACTCATATCAAATGGCTTATTGAAGAAAAGAAACTTGTAAATTTTGTTTCAAAAGTTTATTAAAATAAAAAATATTATATAATTTTGTACCTATGGATTTATATTTGTTGTGGATTTACCTGCGAATTTTTTCTGCGGATTTAACTGCGTATTTTTCCTGCGGATTTAGCTGTGAAATTACCTGCCGAAAATATTACCCATGAGCTGGAGACAAGTAACACAGGAAAATTCACAGGTAACGTGTTTCCTGTAACACCCGTATAATTTTAATTTTAATTTAATTTGAATATTAGATTAATAATTAGAACTATTATGGATTTTATGAAAATAATGAGAAAAGGATGGTTTATGGCAATTGAGCCATGTGGAAGATTAGTAAGAAGAGGGGGTGTGGTGTAGTAAAGCCTTTACTAATTTTAATACTATTTTTTTTCATAAAATAATTAGAATTGGGAAAGAAAGAATAGAACGTGAAAGAACTGAGAAGTTGGAACACGAAGAACCTGAAAGAGGAACAAAGAGGAAGAGACCAAAGATCAAGAAATTTGGCTAAGGTAAGGGGGACTCTTCCAATTATCATCTCTTATCGTAATTATGAATGGTAGTGCATGATTGGTTGTGTTATTGAGTCAATTTGGTTTGTATGTTAGATTTAGGTTTTTGGGGTTCTAAGAATTGATTTAGGATTTGGGTTTTTGATGTGGAAATTGATGTAGGATGATAGATTAATCTGTATGAATGAATCCTTTGAATTAAAACCAGAAAATGAACTGTTTTAGACTCAAAATTGTGGACTGGTAGGAGTAGAGAGAGTGGGAATTGGACTGTTACGAAACTGCAGAATTATGAAAAATTACTGGTTTTTCGCGTATGAAACAGTGCCATACGCGTATGGGATGAGGCTGATACGCGTATGAGGGACAATCCCCAGGGGCGATACGCATATGATACGCAGATGCCCTGTCCCAAATACCATGTGCTGGTGAATTGCGTATGAGGAGCGTATGAGAATGCTCATACGCGTGTGAGATTTTTAAAGGGGATTTTGGTTCTGATGATACGCGTATGAAGAGGCTGATACGCGTATGAGACGTTTTCTAGGAAATTTTAACTATGGTGAAACGCGTATGATACGCGTATGGGAAATGGCGATACGCGTATGTACTTGGTGGTACGCGTATGGTCGCTGTGTGTTAAAATTCTGTTTTGTGATTTTCCTTGAAAGTTCAATAATGCGTAACTTTCTATCTGTAGGACTGTTTCGGGTGCCGTTTGAGGATGATAAACCTTGCGATATGATCTTGTGTTTTAATGATGATTTGAATTATATTGAATGATGTTAATGTATATATAAACATGCTTTAATAATGATGATGTTGATGCTGACGATGATGATGAAATGAGTATAGGATGATGTTACTCATAGAATGATGATGATGAAAGTATGTTGTATATATGTTTGCATGCATTCATAACCATTTGATGAGGGCTGAATCCTAATGATGAGAGGATTCAGTGAAGGGCAAGATTCCCATTGTGTGGAATTTGTGCTGGCAGGGCCGTATCTGGACGATGTTAGATCGGTCGGTGGGTGATTCCCATTGATGATGTTCTGTACCACATGCATAGAGTCAGTTGTATTCATATGCATGAATTTGATAACATGACTGAACCACATGCATAGGTACTTCCCTGAGGACGTACGAGGCCGAAAGGAAGTTGAATTTCTGGAGCTGGTTCAAGGTAATATGATGGTACCAGAGTACGGTTCGAAGTTTGTTGAGTTGGCGAAGTACTACGTTCACTACAACAATGATGAAGCTAGTGAGTTCTCAAAGTGTGTCAAATTCAAAAATGGCCTTCGTGATGAGATCAAGCAAGGCATTAGATATCATAGGAATTGGAGATTTGTTGACTTAGTGGACTGTAGCAAAATCTTCAAAGAAGATAACATTAAGCTGAAGTCATCTCACTCTCGCGAGTTAGTTGACAGAAAAGGGAAGAAGCCTATGGATAGAGGTAAGCCATACGGTAGAGGTAAAGCTGCTGATTGGAAGAAACCTAGTGGAGGAGATTCCAGTGCTCGTATCAGATGCTATAATTGTGGTGAGATGGGACATCGTAGGCATGAATGCAAGCTTGAACAGAAGAAGTGTTACAAGTGTGATCAAGTGGGTCATATTGTTGTCGATTGTAAGAAGAAAGTTGTGACTTGCTACAACTGTGGCGAAGAAGGCCATATTAGTTCGAATTGTACCAAGCCAAAGAAGAACCAATCAGGAGGAAAGGTTTTTGCTTTGACCGGATCAGAGACTACTCCAGAAGATCATTTGTTTAAAGGTATGTGTTTTATTCATGGCACACCTTTAGTTGCAATTATAGATATTGGGGCAACTCATTCTTTTATTTCGTTGGGTTGTGCTGAGAGGTTAAATTTAGAAATATCTGAAATAAATGGAAGTATGGTTATTGACACTCCTGCGTCGGGTTCAGTAACTACTTCATCTTCTTGCACCTTCCTCACTGATGCATCACTAGCGTATCACTGTACCAATGTGTCCCATGCAGCCTTCCTCGTTGAGTCAACAATTTTCTCAAACACATTGGTGTCCACACACTGATGGATATAGAACAATGCCTACTGATCCTTCTTCCTCGTTTCTCTTTGCGCATTACTTTACGCTTCAATTGCATCTGCTGCAACCAACTTGTAATTATCATTGACAAGATCAATAACATCTCGAGCGTCAAACAACATACGCATCTAAATCATCCACCAATTCTTTTTTTTTCTATCAAATACTGGAAGTTTTGTGTTTAAGCTACTATTTTCGCCGTTCATCTTTGTTCTTGTACAAATTCACTCAGATCTCACCAACACTCGTGTTTCCCAATTCCTCATAATCAAGAATTGTGATTCTGATCTTCAATTCACTATGAATTGAATGAGCAAAAAGCAATCACACACGTCTCACGTACACTCGTATTTTCCTGTGAATCTAATTTGGAACTCTAGATACCAATTGTTGGTGCACAAGGTTGAAGACGAAGAAGAGAGAGAGAGTTCTAACTAACTTTCTCTTTCAAACTGAAAACGATTACAAAGTGAATTCTATTCTAAACTTAAACTTGAGTTCAATATTTATAACACCAGAAATAACTAAAAGAAACTCAAATTAAATTGAAATACAAATATTAAAATTAAATGTGTTAAATTTAAATTACACTCTAATATAAATGACCAATGAACACAAATGACCAATGAACACAAGTGGTAAAAACTGTACCCATTATCAAACCAATTTTACTACTAATAGTTGATAAGAAAATACTTATAGTTTCCCGTCCTTTTTTTTGGCAAACGCAAAAGTGTAGTGGTGCCAATTATTAGTAAAAGATATATCGATTTTATGGACAACTAATCTTAATTTAGTAGTATTTTTTAGTTATAAAATTTTCCATTTTTATCTCGTGGAATATCAAATTTTGAAATAACGTCGAATGTAAAAATTAAGGTCATGCTAACATGTGTCCTTAGAACACACGTTAAAAGTACTATAATTAGAAAAAATTAAATATAATTAAATGTAATAAAGTTATATTTAAAATTTTGATATATTGAATACACGCGTTCTAAAAAATATTTTTTTTATAAATATCTTATTATCTTGTGCCCTTGGGGCACATGTTTTCTTTTCTCTAAGAATTATTATAAGTAAAGAAGACATCAAATTAATTATTTAAGAAGATTATAAAAACGAGTCAACGAGCGAGCATATAGAGATGCAAAAACAATTGAGCTGTCATCAAATCTATCAAAATAGATTATATGTGCCACATTACACCGTGTTTAGCAAGATACAAGCCGACGAGGTTAATCTTCACGTGGATTTATAGGTGAGATCGTCAGGGCCGGCCCTGTGCATGTGCAGGAAGTGCTACAGCACAGGGCCCCAAATTTTAGGGGTCCAAATTTTTTAAGGTCCAATTTTTTTTCATAAATATTAATTGAAATAAATAAAATCTTATAATAAAAATTCAATAAATCAACAAATGCTATAATAAAAACTCAATATATATAAAAATTGAGATAGATCAAAACTCAAAATAATTTTAATTAAATATATTATTGATTAATACATAAATATATTTATGTGTCTTTTTAAATTATTATAGTTGTATTTATATTTTAAATTTGGGCCTATTTTAAAAATTAGAACGGAGTCTCTGTATTGATTGGACCGGCCCTGGAGATCGTCAAAAAAATATTGTTATATTATTATTTTAATCAATATCTTAATTAATTTCTGTGAATATATTTAATATTTTAACGTTAAATTTGTTATTATTTTAATTATTATTGAATCATAAAAATATTTTTACATTTTTAAGAAATTATTAATATTATTTAATAGCATTATTATAATTAAAATTAAAATTATAATTAAAAAATTCGAAAATATAAATTAAAAAAGCCTTCCAATATTTTCTACTAAATTTTTATAAGACTCTCCAAAATATTGGATGGTATTTTAGTAAATAAATGAAAAAAACCAACAATTTAATGAAAATTTTCCCATTTATCGTTACCAAATAATATTCAATCTCTTCTCAAATTTTTATATTCTGTGATGGTGACAAAGATCAAAATACATGTATCTTATTCTTCAACTACACATTGATCGACACGTTGTACCTACAAGAACTTCTAAAATGGCCATGTTTCACTTTTTATTTGCTGTCTACGCAACATAATCATACCTAGTAGTACCACTTCTTCTTTTTTGTTTCCATCCATTTTCTGACACATAGTCTACAAGGCATCAAATTTTCTTTTCAATAGACTTCTTCCTAACGTCTAGATTCACCCACACCAGATAATTTGTCGGTTTAATCAATATCGGATCTAAAATTTAAATAGGATAAAAATTGCGGTTTAATTTTAAAGATTTTATTTTGATTGATAAAATTTTGATTTTTGATAAATTAATTTATTAAATAAATCAGGTGAATTTAATCAATTAAATATTTATTAAATTAAATTTATAAAAACTATTTTTTTTATAAAATTCAGTAATATTTACTTTTTAATTTAAAAAATAATCAAAATTTTAGAGTTACACTATATTCTTATTATTAATTTTTTATTATTATTAGGTGATAACATTACCAGTAGTATTTGACATTAATTTGATTATTATTATACTTTAAAGTATAGTAAATAATAATTAAAATTTTATATTGTAGTTTCTTATATTACTGTGAATAAAAAATATAATATCACAACGTCATTATAAAATCATAAAAATGATAATATCATATCAAAATTATAGAACTCCATTTTTAAAATATACTAATATATAATAATAAAAATAAAAAATTAAATATTAGTTGATTCGGTCGGATTCGGTTTTCAACGGATTTAAAATAATCATTCGAATTCGACGGAGTCAATCCTATAATAGTCAAATCAAACAACTGAATCAACTGGACATCCGATTCAATTCGAATTTTTTGTACAAAAATTACAATGGTTTAGATGGTTTGAATTGATCAATAGTATGTTAAAATAATTAGATGTTAATTTGTTTTCAATGTTTACATTAAATCATTGCTTCTTTAACTTTCACTAAACAACATTTTATTAACTTTTTCATGTTTATGAATTGCTAGTTGATGCCAAACCCAATATTTTTATATTATTTAATATTAATATCATAACTTTGTAATAAGAAAATATATTTATTATCAATATATTTTCAGATTAAAAACGTTATAGGTTAACTTAAAATATTTAATATATGTTTTGAAAATGAGATGTGGTGTAAATTTTAACTTTTAATTATACAAAAATAATCAATTGCATGTTAGTAATAAAAAAAATATTCTTTTCTATATTAAACATAACTTGTTTTTATAATATTTAATATTGGAGTCACATTGTTAACGAAATGGTGTTTCAATAATGTTGTTAATTTTATAAAATTATTATTAAATTTGCTTATATATTTTTTGTGATAAAATAAATTTGCTTATATTGTAAAAAGGCACTCCATTATAGTATTAAATGACCGACAAATACATGTGACACACTTATATCACATGTTAGTACATTCCCATGATTAGTTTTGAAACTTTTCTTACTTCTCTATCCCAACAAATTTCAATCACATAGCTAATAATACCTCCATTATCACATCATTGCCAATTACTAATGATACTATTTTAATTTGAAAGTATTGTTTTTTTTTTTAAAGGGAGGGTCTGAATCTAAAAGAAACAACAACTAAACAAAAATAATTCCACAATAACTAAACAAAAATAATTTCACAATTCGAAACCCTTAATACATCATGCAAGATTAAAGACATGATTTATGTAGGCACTTCTCATAAAGCCTCAAACCATTTTCTGTTGAGATATGTTTCCATCATGTAAAAATTAATTTTACAAACAAATTCAAATAATTTACATTATCTAAATTTATATTGATTTATACTTTATTCTTTAAAAAAAAATAAAAATGACAAAAGATCTGATCCATATTTTATATACAATTTAATGTGATGAAAAAATTGTTAATGATCATTGCTCTTTGATTTTCAAAGATGTGAGTTGTATCTATAAATACATCGAAAATAAAGTTAAAAGAGACACCAAATTTTTTAGGTCTAAAGTTTAGAATAGTTTTGTACTTGAGTTTGAGCCATAAATTAAATTTTATAGAAGAAATTTGAGAAAGACCTTTAACCTTCTTTGAGATAATTGTCTCTTTATATTTCAAAGATATGAACGAACTAATCTTACTATTCTATCGGATCATGAGCTTGATTCTCACATACGACGCCAATAATCTAGTGGAATCTTAGAACCTTTGAGTATGACCGAACAAAACTATATATTTGTTGAAAGACATTCCCTTTAATAAACCTAAAAACATAATTTTGTTCGATTTATTAGTTCCTTTAACTATGTAGTCTTAATATTTTGAGTTATTGGTAAACGAATTTATAAACCTTAAAATAGAAACATATAAAAATTTATTTTTAGTTTAAACGTCACAAAAATATGACCAAATGAATTATTGTCATTTAATAGAAAAATATATCTCTTTCTAATAAGAAATTTAGAAAAATCTAACTATAAATAAATATTAAATGTAGGTCACAACTTCTCTACATCATACAATAATATACCTTCACTCTATTATTTGTTGACATTTTATTATATTTATAGTTATTATATATTTATTCTTTGAAGTTTTTCAATACATTTTATTTTATAAGAATTCATCAAAAATATAATTACAAAAATTCGAACAAAAGAAATTAGACCAAAAACAATTTACTCCCGTTAATATCATGGCATACAATAATGCATTCTCTAAGACATTCCCTTAGTCGATATATAATTGTACGAGTTTGATTTTTACTTATTTCATCGCTGCATTTTACAAATATTCAAGCCTTTTAAAATAGGCATCATCGCATGTCTAAGATTCATAAGTCCTTCCAATAACTTCATATTTTGGGTTTATTGCCTACATCGAGAAGCAGACAATCTCGCCATATAAGTTGATATTGTGTTTGACGTATTTTGGTTAGTGGTTTTTTAATTTTTTTTCATTGTTTGTGTGTTTTATGCGTTTTTTGGAATAAGGAAAGATTTTTCAAAAGAATATTTTTCAAGATTAAAAAAGGACAAATTAAATTGATAGAGATTTATTGTATCAAATATTGAAAATAAAATTAATGGAGATTAATGTATTGCATTTTTTGATTTGCTTCAAGCGCACATAATGTTAAAAATCCTAAAGGGCCATGCAGCTGGATTCTAATCTATTTAAGGAGGAGCTCTCCATGTAAAAGATTCAGACTTTAGATAACAATCAATGCGTGTTTAATTTATCGAGTCTTTTGTTTTCGTTGTTAATTTGTGTTGTATAACTCTATTCACTAGTGTCAATCCTATATAGAGGAATATAGTTTATTTGAGTTGTAATCGGCTTCATCATTCATACTATATTGTAACTGTCTAAACATTTGAAAAAGTGCTTAAGAGAAAGTGAAAAGGGTCTCATATTCAGTGGGAGTTCTGACACTAGGAAGGTTTAACTAGGAAGGTTTAACTAAGAACGATTTATACTTTTACTATTAAGAGTGGATTTTCTTTCTTGGGTTAACATCCTTCCGACGTAGGGGACTTTGCATCGAATTGGATTATCAATTCCTTGTGTTCTTTTACTTTATTCTCATTTTATTGGTTTTTGCATTATTCTTGTTGTACACATTATTCCTCTCATTGTGAATGACAACTTTATAGTAAAAGAACAAAACTTTAATTAGCATCAGAGCAGACACCATGTTGTGGTTGGGTGAGCTCTAGGGGATCTGTTCATTATGTTCAAACGAGATAATGCTAAAGAAGAAGTATTTATAAACTAGCCACATATCAGATGATGGCATGAACTATGATTATTAGAAAGCCCGCATGACTTCCTTTCTCAAATGTATGGATAAAAAAACTAAGAAGGCAATCATCAAAGGATGGACACCCCAAAATGGTTACTACACAGAAGATTGGTCCAAAGATGAAGATGAAGAATCTCATGGAAATTCTCGTGCCCTCAATACTATATTCAATGGAGTTGACAAAAACGTCTTCATACTCATCAATAATTTTATTATTCCAAAGAAGCATAGGAGACACGCATAACTTCACATGAAGGTACCCCAAACATTCGTATGTCAAGACTCCAACTTCTCACAACAAAATTTGATAACCTCAAAATGGACTAAGATGAAACAATTGTTGATTTCTATGTTCACCTTCGTGACTTAGCCAAATGCTCATTTACCCTTGGTGAAAAACATATGAAGAAAAGTTGGCAGAAAAAGATCCTCAGATCTCTTCCAAAAAGGTATTGCGCGAAATTTACAACTATAGAAGAAGCTCAGGACATCAGTCCCATCAAAGTGGATGAACTTATTGGTTCATTGCTAACTTTTGAAATGACTTTCGAGGTTTGCATCTTTATTCTTCTACCTTTAGGAACTTCATGACGCATTGAAGTGGACTTCCTTTTTCCTTGTTGCTTCTCAGATAACCTTTGGTTGTCCTTCATTGATGGTGACTTGAAAAGGTGAAGATAAGGTTTGATGGAAGAAATGGGTTTTGAATGATGTTTGAATGCAATAAGAGAATGTGAGATGCATTTGAAATTAAATGAGAAATGTGTGTATGCAAGGAAATATGTAATGAGATAGATGTAATAATGAGAGGGAAACCCAAAAGACACATGCAAAAATTTAAATTTAAAGCTCTTTGATTTGATTCAGAGATCTATGATTCCAATAAGGAGGAAATACTTTTTCTGTTTAATTTGAGTAAGACACTTTTATGATTTGAATCAGGGACGCAAAGATCATAAGAGACTTTGTGTGATTTAAAAAGTAAAGGGTATGATTCAAATCAAGGTCATATGGATCACACAAAACTCTTGTGATTTGAATCCAGCACCAAGGAGCAATATATGTTGAAAAACTTCAAGCTTGATTGAAATTAAGGTCTTTTGTGTTTTGAATCAAAGACAAAAAATTTTAAAATTTAATTTTAATGCGTGAAAATAATATATTTAATAAATCAAAAAATAACATATAAAATTTTAAATTGAAAAATAATAATGATCATGAAAAAAAATTTAATGCTTATGAATGAACATGTTACACTCAGATGAAGAAAGTGGTAAAGTGCATGATAAGATCAGATGCATGATATGCTTAAATGATTTATTTTATCCATACAATCTCACAGACATAGTTCAAACACGCACCATACCAACTACACATAATTAGGGTACAATATAAGAAAAGAAAAATAGATTGGAATGATCATACCGATTTGAAGATTTAGGCTTTAACTTCGTGCACACCGAACGATTAATAAACGACAACATACATAAAAAATAAAATTAGGATTATCCATATACAATTGGATAATATTTCCTTTTCACGTCTAAAGAATACTATCATACATTCCTTCCCAAGATATCAGATGAACTTCAACATTAGATGTTCAGAATATCTTTGATCATCATTAAAATAGTGAGCAGGTGATTAAATTCTTCATTTCTTGAGTGAATGTTTTGAAAATATAGGATAATTGATTCAACACTTTGACTATGGTGTGGCTCTTTCAAGACTTTATGACTTAAACTTATTAGGTGCTTGTTGAACAATTAGTGAACACACTGAATTTCACAAAACTATCTTCATCTTACTTCATGATGACCTTGGAAGAGTGGGTCAACAAGGATATGTTTCTTCTTTCATTCACAAACCTTTCACCAAAATTGAAACTTATATACTATTTGAATGAATTATTAGCTTTTCAAATAATCATATTACAAATTTTTAGGCAATAGTGCAATTTTTTTGTTATCTACACGCAACTAAATGCTATGTTAGTTCTATCCTGGATAGATTTAATTTCAGTGAACTTTCACCTTAAAATTAAAGATTGATTGATACAGTAGTTTTGGATCAATTTAGTCAACTCTAAGTCATTCGGATAATGATGTGAAAAAAGTATCCAAATGATAATGAAACATATTGAAGACTTGATACGCCCAATGACCTACTCCAAGCTTCAATTCTACAACCTACTTTACTCGGATATGTTGAAGACTTATCTTAGCAATTGTTATATCATCAAATAAGGACAACTACCAAATTTATTATAGGGAGACCTTTACTCGGATCCACCAAAGTCTTCCTTATAGTATGAAGAAAACTTTTCTCTTGCTTGATAAGGACCAAGCAATGTATGATTTGAATCACATTTAGTGGTAAATAATTTTTAATGACTTTGATTCTATTCACCAATCTCATGATTCGAGTCTAGAAGCATTATGATTCAAATCACAAACTTATCTAATTAAAATTAGACTGGTAGAGACAATTTCTTAACTTCCAAGCAAGTTCATGATTAAAATCACATTATGTCTAATTTGAATCAAGACTTACAAAAACCTTGATTTAAGACTTCTAACTTGAGATTTAAGTAACACTCAATATTTTTGAATTGTATAAAATTGTACACACTTATATGGACCAAAATCTAAAGGATTAAATGACGAGGTGTTTTACGGTACATATGTAACAAATGAAGCCTAAGGTTACACACAAATTACATACAAACATTACAAACACGATAAATCAAAATAACCATATTGATTACAATACAATTTCAAATAAGTCATTGCATTCCATGGTTAATATTTACCCTAAATCTCTATTAGCTGATAAAAAGAGATCGTGGGATGATCCTTGATTTCAAAAATATTTCCTTGGAGGTGAACTTTTATGAGTCCTAGGTGATTTTAATGAATTCATCTTTTTAGCAAAGAGGAAGCAATCGTATTTTCTTGGCTTCGTGTAAAGCTAAGTGTATTGCTTTCTCCTCCTTCATCACTTGTATGGATCTGGTGGACTTTTCCTTGTTAGGAAGTAAGTTCACCCAATGTCAAGATGGGTGATGGGATTGTTGGGGGGGACTATTGTTGAACATATGACTCCTCACACAAGAGGGAGGTGAATTGTGGGTTTAAGAAAAACTATAGTTTGATACAATTTTATGATTATTTTTAGAGTTTGAAACATTTTAAGATTTTTTTTTAGAAATTAGCAGAAGAAAGTAAATATTTGGAAACTAAAAGTTGAGAGAAGGAGAAATAAATCCCGGAATTTATACAGAATCAGTGAAGACTTAATTATTTCCCAAAAAGATTTGATCTTGAAAGTATCCAGTTTTGCTTAAGAGATTTAATAGGTTAAACCCTCGAATCCCCTATATAAGGAAAAATGAAGTTTCAAGCTAATTTTCAACCAAAATATGAATAATGTACATAAGTGATCAGTCTTCCTTCTAAACACGAACTTGCATAGATAAGTGGTTAGTCATCTTTCAAATCACGACTTGAGGCGGTTAGTCCCCAAGTTAAACTGATATTTTCTACAGATTTTTCTTAAACTAGGGTGAGCTTTTAAACCATGATGAACTCACAACAGAACCGAGGTTTTGACCAGGTTGACCACAAACCAAAATGAGATTTTAAAAAAGGCTTGACTCGAACAAAAAAGAGATTTTAAACTAGGTTGATCTCGTACCAAAGTAGCCTTTTAAACAGGCTGGGCTTACAAACAGAGTCGGTGACTTAAAACCTAAATCGCCAAAACCAAAGCTTTTAAAGGGTTTTGCTTTGAACCCAAACAAACAATCCCTTAAGGATAAATTATTCAACCAAGAGAAAAAAATACTTGGAGAGTTTACAAAACTGCCCTTTCCAGAATTATAAACTTCCTCACCAAACACAAAACTTTCTCGAAGCGCTACAACTAAATTTAAATGAAAAGTAAGGAAAATATTTTTTTTAGAGAGATAATGAGGAGTCAGATAAGAAGCTTACATTTTATAGATGTTAAAATGTGAAAGGAATATCTTCTATTTATAGGAAAGAGGTTGGCATAAAAATAGAAAGATCTAAGGGCCAAAATCAATGTGTCAATCGATTGATATCTAGCCCCAATCCATTTGGAATATCCAAATATAAACAATTTGGATGTTTAAAAAGGAAAGAAAAGACATAAACTTATTCCATTCATTAAGATGTTATCCTAAATAATTAAGGATATAATTTTCACTAACCCAATCGATTGGGTATGAGTGGCAATTAATTATACAGTACAAAATTTTGTCTAAAACCTTATGACAGTTCCCGATTCAACTGGCATGACTTCAAAACTTTTTAAGGAATATTTTCTTAAGAAAAAAGGCTTAATTTTTTTTTTGTGTGTGTGTGTGTCATTTAGCCGTATAACTTTATTAAAAAAGCCCTTGTGTTTTTATAACACACGGTTCAATCTGATGCAATAGAGCAAGCTTTCACATTTCCTCTTTTTCACACTTTGAAGCTTCAAGACTTGTCAAGTAATACAATCATATAGAAATTTTGTTGAATTATTCTACGAGATGAGGCTTGAGATCTGTTCAATTTGAGTATCATCAAAGGATGTTTGCAGTGATCACCAAACCTTGACTTGTGTGCTTTCATCTTTAACCGCTTGTTATGCTTGAATCCTCATAGTTTGTAAAGATTGTTTCCATAAAATTTTCATCTTCAAAGGATCCTTTTATTTGTAATCATAAAAATCAAATTATTGAGATGTTCTTTGATTACTTCTTTAATTTACTTGCAAAACATGCTTCCACATTCTTCCCTTTTTTTTATAATGGCAACACATCTGTAAGGAAGGTTGTAAAAGAAAAAATAAATATATTTGGAATTGTTAAAATATTCCTGTTACCCTAAGAAAAATTCTAAAGGCAAAGCAAGACACATGTCCCCAGAAGAGGACTTTCTCATTCTAACAAGAAATCTGTACAAAGGATAAATAAAGCAAATGTCGACAGCAAATGGTGTCGAAGTTGTCTGAAGTCGAAGTAAGGGTAAAAGTCGAACGTAAGGGTTCCATACTTAGAAGATTCTCATACTGAGAAGGCGTTCGATGGTGGAAGCGTTTGAGATTGAAGACGGTTATCAGAGACAAATGAAGCGCGAGAATTCAAATGTTCAAAAGTTTGAAATGTTGAAAAGACGGTTATCAAGCCAGGATCGTGCATCAAAGGCGTCAAACACATAAAGATCCTATGAGAAGGTTGCTGCTAGTTTATATCTTAGCCCGTAGATTGTACAAGGTAGTTATTTCATGTAAAGCCTATAAATATGCCAGAATAATGTAGAAAAAGCGTGTTCACTATTACAATCAAACTACTTGCTTACACTCTGCCCATTTTCCGCCCTTCAAGAAACAAGAGTTGCTGAGAGTTCTGATGTATGTGAATCACCATCCTTATTTTCAATGCAATCCTTTTACTTTTTAATTGTACGTTTCGAAGCTTTCATTTGTATTGTGTTCTTTAACCAACATTTACTTTGTCTCTTAATCGTTGTCTAAACCAAGTAAACCAAAACTGGTTGTTGCTACCATAGAACATCTTTTGAGTCGACGTTATCTGGTGGTCACGAGTTACCCCAGAAGGTCAGGGTCGGAATACTCATAAGCTCATAAAAAGCTATTAAGTCTAGGTTTGTCCAGTCGGTCACCTATCGGTCAAATCTAACAGTTAGTGTGGAAAAATGTTGTATTTGTTGGCAGCCTTAGAAAACCGTCTCTTAGGCAAAACCCTTCGAAGAGACGGATACAATCCTAAAGAATCTTAGCACGTGGTCTTAAGATCAACTGGTCGATCTTGCAAGTAACCATTAGTTTTGAGGCTTTGTGTAACACCCCAATTCTACCCCGCAATAATAAGCAAAAATCAGGGTGCATTTAAAAATATTCATCAAAGATGGGATGCCACAATTCTACTTAAACCAACAAACATACTCATATTGCAATCAACAAAGATACATAGCATTCAGAAAACAAGACTTTATCCAACATCTTCCAATTTCAACATATAAACATCTTTGTATTCAACTTAACACAAATGTCATCATGGAATACAACAATCAAGTAATAACAACTAATCCCCCTGAGTGCTACGTATCAGAGCAATGGACACCAACTCAACTTTCCATAAAGCAACATAAAGACTTCACATTAATAACCTCGAACATCCACGACTAATCTTGAGTACCTGCCCATTTCCCATGGTAGGGGAAATATCAGCAAAGGGAAGAGATATCTTACAATATAAAGGAATGCATGATAAATAATATAGGAGATATACATCATACATAATTTCACCACTTCGCATCACATAACATCTTACAATAACTTTCATCACAAAAAAACTCATCAATATTATACGACTTTCAAAACGGCAATAATATCATTAATTAAGACAACATATTCAAATTCACAATTATACTACCATCACATCGCAACAAGCATATCATCGTCTCAACAATTCAAATAACATAATTAACTTATGAAATGGCAACAATGTCAACAATCAACCATGACAATATATGCAATTCACAAGTAAGATTCCAACACATCACGATAAACATCTCATCATCAAGTCAACACATCACCACACACATAATCAAATAAGACTCAGATGCAGTTCACATGTGAATCGACTTATGCAAATGCATGTGGTACCATTTGGAGTAAAACTCCCACTGTCTCAAAATTTGCCATTGGGCACACCATCGCTATTTGCCATCAAGGCCACCGTCGCTTTTGCCATTAAGGCCACCGTCTCTTTATGCAATGGATGTGACTCAATAAATGTAACATCCACACAAACACAATACACTTAATTAATATGTCACAACATCGTCTAAATCACCATCGAACATTATGAATATAATGTCGAACTTCAACAACAACAAAATCACCATCATTCATAAGAATGCATCACTTCACAATCACTTCACTATGTTGCATCATCATACAACAATAATTCACCTTAAAATACATCACAATAAAATTTATCAACATTGACCATAGTGTCTACGACAACAACAACAAATTCCACATACTAGCGACAACGACAACAAATTCATCATGTTAACAACAACAAATTCATCATGTTATAACAAACATCCACAATTCATCATATTACCAACAACATCAAAATATTCATCATATTCCTTAATTCAAGTAATCATCATAATACGTTATATTCAACTTCATATATATTGTTAATTCAACACATGGCATCATCATCGACTCATACATACCAAATATGCACAATTAATCGCATATAGCATACAACATCTTTATCAATTATGCATATAATCACATACATCATTATCTCATTAATCATAAGTAAGGTACATATCATCATCTCAATAACATTGTATCATCATCTCAATAACATTGTATCATCATAAGAAAACATACATCAAGTTATACTACAACACAGTTATGTCAATTCATCGCAAAGAGCATACTTCATATGTTAACACAACATAGTTCATCACTTAATACTAATAAAAATAATAGGAAACTATATCCTATGGATCATTTCATTTCATCATGATATAGTTCTTTGCTTTAGCTTTCCAACGCTTCAAACGGCGCCTAAAACGGAGTTACGGATCAAAAGTTATGGCCTTTACAAAAATCTGACAAAAATGGAAATTAACAGGTCGACGCAAAGGATCTTCAGGTCGACGCATAAATGTTTCTGCCCCCCTCGGGTATGCGCAGGCCCACCCATGATTCGACGCAAGGATGCTATGGGTCGACTCACAGAATCTATAGGTCGACGCATGCTGAAGAAAAGTGGATTTTCTGCTGTTTTAGGCTGCTCAGGTCGACTCATGCCTCTGTGTAGGTCGACCTATGCTGCGTAAAACTCAGGAAATCACCATTTTTCTTCCCTAATCCCCTCATACAACACCCATTAACCCACACACTATTTATACATCAATTGAAAGCAATTTACCACACATGTAAGGTTCCTAAACTTATTTCTACTCGTGGGTTTTCATACAAACATCAACAACATGATTAATGGCACAATTTCATGGATTCTATCATAAACACTAACATTTCAAACTCACACATCCATGGAGAATAACATACAATCTAACCCACCATAAACATCATCATGCCAACCCTTAGAGAGTAATAACCCCACCCTTACCTTAGCAAAAGCTTCACCTTCTTCAATGGAGCCATTCCTCTTCAAGCCATAATTTTCCTCTTTCTTCCCTTATTTCTCCTCTTTCTCTTCTTTCTATTCTTTCTCTTCTTTCACCAAATCAGAGTTATGTCTCTAAAACCCTAACTCTCTTACTATCCTTCTTTTCTTAATTGGGCTTAACCCACAACCCAATCTCATATTCTATATAGGACAAATTCACAATATTCCGATAATTACTCAATTAAGCCAAATAACACACATAATTGAATAATCACATAACATAACGAATATTATTCCCAATAATATTCCCCAAGTACAATTGCTCCTTAACTTAATTAATACCAACTCGCAATTGTATTTTCTCCGACTAATTAATCCGACCATAAACTTAACTGCTCAAATCAACATATTAATCCAATTACGCCTTTAGAATAATACCAATAAATTCTGACTATGACTAATTCCAACGAATAAATCCTTTATTTAATTTAATTTAATTTAATTTAATTTAATAATTAATTAAATTTGGGGCATTACAACTCTCCCCCACTTAGAATATTTTCGTCCTCGAAAATCTATCCGACATAACCATCCTCAACTTCGCTTCTAACTCTTTGATTCTCAGTTGCGCTTGACAATACTTCGACTACCAAAACAACTTAATCCGACTTAAATCCAGCGTCAATTATCCGACATCTCTACGACACACTTGTTAACAAGTTACTAACCACCTCAGGAATCTCTCGGCTTATCAGTGCTTAAGGTAGCAACAACTATAACACACTTAAACGTGGAGATACAATCTCATGTCATTAACTTAGCAACCGATCATCACTGCTCAACGATACCTTGACATATGATCCTTAAGGTAGTAACACTCGTAACCCTCGTATACTTGGGTTTTCAACGCCATACCATTATCGTAATAACATCCTTAACATCAGAACACATACGTACTTTTATTCCCATAATTATACATGCTAATCTTCAGCAAACACCAACAACTTTCTCTCTGCCTCGTTGTATCACTCTTGTAGTGACATCAACATAGCCAACATACTCAACTCAGTCATAGTACGAAATATCATTTCTTACTTACAGAGTCCAACAAAAATATCATGACAACAGAAACCAAATCACTATAACGTCAACTTACCAAGATTACTCGACAAATACACTCAACTCGACCATCAACTAACATCCCTTATATCATCCTTATAAACTCAGCAAGTATTCACGAGAAAATACCATATCTCCGATACATCGTTCTTATCTCAACACTCACCAAATCAAACATGCAGATCAAAACATCTCATTGTCCTAGGCTTCTGACACCTTGTTCTTCACCTTTAACAACCACACAGCGAAGCAACTGCGCCACCTTACACATCCGCTGCGCAACTCTGATAATCCATCTTAAGTCACCATCCACGTAAAATATTTCCTTCAACTACATGGTTCACAAGTCTTAATCTAGTTCAAACTTCCTTAAACATCCATCACAAAATCGATGCTCACTCTACATTCTCAATCCTTCACTTTGCGACGTTATCTCGCTTATAAACCAGCTCCTCTAACTTGTTCATTACTTCTTAACTATTCATGGATACTTTTCTGTTAATTCACACCAACCAGATATCCTCATGATATAACATTCATCCCTTTATGCACTATCAAGCTAGCAAGACACGTCTATGCCATCCAATCACGATTTCGGCTACTATCAACAAGAGATTAAGGGTGATCAAGTCCTCAATTTGTCAATAGATAGCCGACAACCATAATGGAGTATAAACCATCATTACCAACATTAATAATGTTCTTTTCCAACTTGTACTCATATCACCAGAAGCACTATAATTCCATAATTCACTAATCTTCCAAAATCATCCGAAAAAACTAACACCGACGTCTTGCAACTTCCTTCTAAAACACCTCTGACGATACATCAGAACTAAATTCTCGTACGCTATTATAAACACTTCTTATTATTGAGATCATACTCATCTCTGCGCACTTCCGGCTCTTACTCGCGCTTCAGAAAGTTTCAACAACTTCAATAGCTTATACCACTGTCTCAATCACTTACAATAATCCTACAGCAAGGTCTACCGCAATACTTCATTAAACCACTGATCCAACATCGACATCTTATGCAACACTACTCAACCAACAGCCTCACAGTCCATTAGTAGAGCTGGAACATCAAAACTTCTAAATTCCATATTCTAGAATTTATTCTTGTTACTTAACGGTTACCTTCAGAAACATCTGTAACTTGAACCACACTTGCATATCATCAATCGCTACATTGCTCCTCATCCTTCGAGTAGTAAACATGAACAATTCCTGCTCACCCTCTTCTTCAAGAGATTCCAACTTAACTAGCAACCAAAATCTTAAATTCCAATTCACCTTCGATTCGGGAAACAACAAACTCCCTCGACACTTGCACTGTCGCTAGCAGCAATATACTAACACCTTAAAACTGAACATATCCGAGAAGCATAGCTTCCCCCCCACTTAGCTTCAAACCAACTCCTGTAGATAAACAATCGGAAGAGCAACAAGTACCGATAGTGTTTCACACTCTTTTCGCATACACGGGAATAAACTTCACTAGACAACATTGGCCAGACAGACCAATCAGGCTCTGATACCACTATTGTAACACCCCAATTCTACCCCACAATAATAAGTGAAAATCAGAGTGCATTTAAATATATTCATCAAAGATGGGATGTCACAATTCGACTTAAACCAACAAACATACTCATATTGCAATCAACAAAGATACATAGCATTCGAAAAACAAAACTTTATCCAACATCTTCCAATTTCAACTTATAAACATCTTTATATTCAACTTAACACAAATGTCATCATGGAATACAACAATCAAGTAATAACGACTAATCCCCCTGAGTGCTACGTATCAGAGCAATGGAAACCAACTCGACTTGCCATAAAGCAACATGAAGACTTCACATCAATAACCTCGAACATCCACGACTAATCTTGAGTACCTGCCCATTTCCCATGGTAGGGGAAATATCAGCAAAGGGGTGAGATATATTACAATATAAAGGAATGCATGATAAATAATATAGGAGATATATATCATACATAATTTCACCACTTTGCATCACATAACATCTTACAACAACTTTCATCACAAAATAACTCATCAATATTATACGACTTTCAAAACGGCAACAATATCATTAATTAAGACAACATATTCAAATTCACAATTATACTACCATCACGTCACAACAATCATATCATCGTCTCAACAATTCAAATAACATAATTAACTTATGAAATGGCAACAATGTCAATAATCAACCATGACAATATATGCAATTCACAAGTAAGATTCCAACACATCACGATAAACATCTCATCATCAAGTCAACACATCACCACACACATAATCAAATAAGACTCAAATGCAATTCACATGTGACTCGACTTATGCAAATGCATGTGGTACCATTTGGAGTAAAACTCCCACCGTCTCAAAATTTGCCATTTGGCACACCGTCGCTATTTGCCATCAAGGCCACCGCCGCTTTTGCCATTAAGGCCACCGTCTCTTTATGCAATGGATGTGACTCAATAAATGTAACATCCACACAAACACAACACACTTAATTAATACGCCACAACATCGTCTAAATCACCATCGAACATTATCAATATAATGTCGAACTTCAACAACAACAAAATCACCGTCATTCATAAGAATGCATCACTTCACAATCACGTCACTATGTTTCATCATCATACAACAATAATTCACCTCACAATAAATAACAATACAACTTATCAACATTGACCATAGGGTCTACGACAACAATTACAAATTCCACATACTAGCGACAACGACAACAAATTCATCATGTTAACAAGAACAACAACAAATTCATCATGTTATAACAAACATCCACAATTCATCATATTACCAACAACATCAACACATTCATGATATTCCTTAATTCAAGTAATCATCATAATACGTTATATTAAACTTCATATATATTGTTAATTCATCACATGGCAACATCGTCGACTCATACATACCAAATATGCACAATTAATCACATATAGCATACAACATCTTTATCAATTATGCATATAATCACATACATCATTATCTCATTCATCATAAGTAAGGTACATATCATCATCTCAATAACATTGTATCATCATAAGAAAACATACATCAAGTTATACTACCACACAGTTATGTCAATTCATCGCAAAGAGCATACTTCATATGTTAACACAACATAGTTCATCACTTAATCCTAATAAAGATAATAGGAAACTATATCCTATGGATCATTTCATTTCATCATGATATATTTCTTTGCGTTAGCTTTCCAACGCTTCAAACGGCGCCTAAAACGGAGTTACGGATCAAAAGTTATGGCCTTTACAAGAATCTGCCAAAAATGGAAATTAACAGGTCGACGCAAAGGATCTTCAGGTCGACGCATAAATGTTTTTGCCCCCCTCGGGTATGTGCAGGCCGACCCATGAGTCGACGCAAGGATGCTATAAGTCGACTCACAGAATCTATAGGTCGACGCATGCTGAAGAAAAGTGGATTTTCTGCTGTTTTAGGCTGCTCAGGTCGACTCATGCCTCTATGTAGGTCGACCTATGCTGCGTAAAACTCAGGAAATCACAATTAATACAAACTCGCAATTGTTTTTTCTCCGACTAATTAATCCGACCATAAACTTAACTGCTTAAATCAACATATTAATCCAATTACGCCTTTAGAATAATACCAATAAATTCCGACTTCGACTAATTCCAACGAATAAATCCTTTATTTAATTTAATTTATTTTAATTAAATAATTAATTAAATTTGGGGCGTTAAAGTTTGGGAGGACCAGCGGTTGTTTACCACTTGGCGAACATTAGTTTTATTAAGGTTCATTAACTATTAATAAATTAATATGTTTAATCATCTTTATAAATGAACAGAAAAACAAAAATGTTAGAACAAGATTTGTTCTGATCAATATTCTTAGTTTTGATGATAACAATGTATATGAATTTTGTATAAGACAATGTGGTACTCTAATCCTATGCATTTTCCATTTCAAGAAATATATAAATAGTATGCACAAATCAGCGCTAGGAAGCTATGGCTTAAGAAGTTCAAGATTGTAACATAAGAACATGCTCTCACAAGACATCAGAAGATGGTCAAGCAGAATCAGAACATGGTCTATTGAAGCATCAGAAGAACATGAGTTCGGAAGCAGAAGCATTGAAGTTCTTATGGTATCACACTAGAAGCTCTTCAAGGTCAGAAGACAAGAAGATGCTCTGCACCAAGTTGTGTGTTGACTCTAATTATTCAAATGTTGTATCTACAAATATAAGAATCAGAATCAAGTATAAGATGGCAGGCTATGCTGACTGACAAATGGAACGTTAGAAGCTATTAAAGGCAAAGTCAGTAAAAGCTGAAAAAGCAAGGCTCGAGGTAGTTGACAAAAGAGTGAAACATTAAATGCAAAGCTGTACGACACACGCAACACATTAAATGCTCCCAACGGTCATCTTCTCAGATTGCCTATAAATATGAAGTTCTGATGAGAAGCAAAGTAACGAACTCTCTGTATACGCTAACATCTTGTTGAAACTCTGTTGAATCAAATACTCTCAAACTTCATCTTCAATCTCACATAACTTGTAATATTTAGTGAGTGTTAAGCTTAGATCTTAAGAGAAATATCACAGTTGTGATTATAGCTTTATAAGAAGCAGATTGTACTCTTGTTATATTTATTTTTCATTGATTTGTAAAAGGTTCCTAGAGTGATCAAGTTGTGATCAGTATACTCTAGAAGACTTAGAAGTTGTCTAAGTGTTGATTTCGTAGAGTGATCAAGTTGTGATCAGTATACTCTAGAAGACTTAGAAGTTGTCTAAGTGGAAAACCATTGTAATCAAGTTTGATTAATGGATTAAATCCTCAGTTGAGTTAAATCACTCTAAGGGGTAGACTGAAGTAGTTTCGTTAACAACTAACCAGGATAAAAATCATTGTGCAATTGTTTTTATCTTAAGAGTTTTTAAAGTCACACTTATTCGAACCCCCCTTTCTAAGTGTTTTTTATCCTTCAATTGGTATTAGAGCCTGGTTCTAAGGTGCAAGCACTTAACCGTGTTAGAAAAGATTCAGGAAGAGAAAAACACAAAGCTTAAATGGCTGGTGAAAAAGATACATCTACATCTGGCTCTGCTGAGCAATAAAACAATGGAAATGGAAACAATGGCTACACTAGACCACCAGTATTTGATGGTGAAAACATTGAATATTGGAAAGATAAACTGGAAAGTTACTTTCTTGGTTTAGATGGTGACCTTGGGACTTGCTTGGGGATGGTTACAAAAATCCTCTAAATGCTGCTGGAGTAAAGTTATCCAGGAAAGATATGAGTGATGATCAGAAGAAGCAATTCAAAAATCATCATAAATCAAGGACAGTTCTGCTGAATGCTATCTCTCATTCTGAGTATGAGAAGATATCCAACAGAGAAACTGCATATGATATTTATGAATCATTGAAAACGACTCATGAAAGAAACACCCAAGTCAAGGAGACTAAAGCTCTTGCCTTGATCCAGAAGTACAAAACCTTCAAGATGGGGGATGATGAAAACATTGAAACAATGTTCTCAAGATTTCAAACTCTAACTGCTAGATTAAGAGTTCTTGACAAGGGATACACAAAGTCTGATCACGTCAAGAAAATCATCAGAAGTCTGCCCAGAAGACGACGTCCGATGGTTACTGCATTCAAAGTTGCCAAGAACTTGAATGAACACTACTAGAAAACTGTGTTTTAGCGTCGGATATTTAGCGTCGGTCCCCGACACCGACGCTATTAGCGTCAGATTTGTGTCTCTCTTACGAACGCTAAAAGGTTTAATCCTTTGTTTAAAATATTTAAATAAATAGTTAATGGTAGTGTCGGTTAAGCCGACGCTAATGTTCTTAATTATTTTCAAATTCATTTATCTGTTAGTTTATATATTTATTTATTGAATTACCAACGTCCGTCAGGCCGCCGCTACTAAAATTCTATTGTAGCGCGAACCTTTCCCTCCACTATTTTCGTTTGACACATTTAATTTTATTTTTTGATGTACTTTATTTATCTAGTAGCGTCCGTGTAGCCGACGCTAATGTTCTTAAATATTTATTTACTTATTTATTTATTGAAATACTAGCGTCCGTCCGGCCGCCGCTAATGAAATTCTATTGAGCGCGAACCTTTCCCTCCACTATTTTCGTTTGAAGCATTTTATTTTGTTCTTTAATGCATTATATTTATTTATATTTCCTTAGTAGCGTCGGTTCAAGCGGACGCTAATGTAAATCTATTGGTGCGGAAAAAAATCATCTTCTTATAATCATAAAATTAAACTAAATTATAAAATAAAACTTTAAGTTATAACTAAAACCAAATTTATAAAATAAAATAAGAAAACAAAACCAAAATTGACTTAAAATCTATTTAATATAATAAAACTAAATAAAATTATAACTATAAAGTAAAACTAAATAAAATTATAAAACTAGTTAAATAAAAATAAATGAAAGAATATTCTAACGTAAAAGATGTAAAACGCTAAACCTTTATCCCTTTCTTCTCCAACCTTAAAACTTGTTTAGTCTCTCAATCTCCCAATCTCTCAAACGATATACCCTAAAAACCTCTAAACGCTAAACCTATAAACCCTTTCTTTTTCAACGTCAAACCCTTCCTTTTCTTCTCCAACGTTAAACCCTTCCTTCTTTAGCCCTTGCTTCTCAAACCTTTCCTTCTCAAACGAAGAACATCACCGATTTGAAGAATACCACCGCTACTTCGTTCATTGGTAAGTCTCCCACCTCTAATTTCACTTTCTATGGTTGGGTTCTTGAAGAATGAGACATTTTAACTTACCCACTTCTTCTACTGATTGGGGCTTCATTGATTCTAATACTGCAGTTCTTGAAGACTTAGTGTTCAACGACGAACAACACCATGACGACGAGCAACATAACCTCTATCTTCTTGAAGTTGTGATCTTTGTTCTTCAGAAGTTTGCAAGGTTGGTGTATTTTATTCAGTTTTAGACTTTTCGATTTAGGGTTTAAATCATGTTTCTGATGAGTTTATTCGTTTTACTTATGAAAATCTCTTTATAATTTTATTTTTTCATTAGTTACATGAGTCAATAATCAAAGTAGGCGTGTTTGAATGCTTTTGAAATCTATAGGTGATTAGTGTTTTGTGTGTGGCTGATACATGTTGTGATTTTTAGATTTTCATTACTTACATGAATCAAGAAACACAAAAAATGACAACTCGTCTAAAGGTGTTTCTTTGTCTTCTTCTTCTTCAATAAAATCTCGATCTGGAAAATTTTGTGGGTGTGATGGTCGTATGGTTTCGTACCAATGCAAGAAGGAACAAAATAAAGGAAGGCTTTTTTGGAGATGTCCATTTTGGAGAAGTGATGAGACATGTTATTTGTTCATATGGGATGAAGACATGGGAGAAAAAGGTGGAAATGAAGATGGGAGCATTATGAAGTCAGAGTTGGAAGGTATGGAAGCTATGGATTACTTGAAGGTTATGTTTGAAGATTCAAAGAAGAAGAACAAGAATTTGAAGAACAAACTGAAATCAGAGAAATTTTCTGGAAATTTGAAGATGTTATGTTTTGTTATCTCATTTATGTTTAATGTTTATTTTGTTATGAAATGTAATAGTTGAAGTAGGGTTTGAATTGGATTGTTCATGTTATGTTGAAACTGCAGATGCAACGAAATCTATGTATTGACCTTGTTTGTTAATGAAATATTGGTTTTGGTTAAACAATTGTTATGGTTAGAAACAAGCATTGACATCAGTGACACAATTTTCCAATAACAAGTAACTACAAGGTTAGTTTGTTAATTTCTCTTAATCAATTCATTAATCA
This sequence comes from Vicia villosa, assembly GCF_029867415.1. NCBI lineage: Eukaryota > Viridiplantae > Streptophyta > Magnoliopsida > Fabales > Fabaceae > Vicia > Vicia villosa. The sequence goes on along the minus strand of NC_081183.1, from coordinate 45,239,294 downwards.
TTTAATCTTTTTGCAGGTATAGGCTAATAGTGAATAATATATGTAAAAAGTAATTATAATTTCATTTAATCTTTTTGCTTGAATTTTGTAGGTCCTGATTTGAGTGATACGTTGATGGATCGCATGGTAACTAGACCGTCATATTAGACTGATTAGTTTTATCTATAAGCATGGTTTTCTATCCTTTGATTTTCTTGTTTGGGATGTACAGATTCTTAATGAAGCGAATCTCACGAATGCGATTCTTTCCAAAACAGTCCTCACGCGGAGTGATCTTGGAGGCGCCGTCATTAAAGGTGCTGACTTTAGTGATGTTGTGTTAGACCTCCCACAAAAGCTGGATGGCTTGCCAAGATTGCTAGTGTTGTAGCTTGTGTTGCCTACATGATTTACACCGGTTCTGTTCATCCCCAGGTATTTTTGCTTCCACGTCATTTGATTTTGAAACTAGTATTTATCTCCAACATTGTTATTAAGCCGACAAATTTTTCTATATCTACAGCCGTAAGCATGCCCTTGCTTTTCATTGATGGTGTTAAGTTGCAACACTTAATTTTCTAGTATGTTTTGTATCCTGAGGCAGCTGGATGTATTCTACTATGTTTCATTGTAAGCAATTTATCTAACTTGTCATAGTTTTATTTTCTGCCCGAAAATGGTTTTTAATACATATGCTATCACTTGGGTTGGAGGAGAAGGTATCAAAGTTGTTGCACACGATGTCCTCATTCCTGGATATAAGGTCTTAACTGTGCCTTGTTTATTCTGCAGGTTATTAATGACATGTTTGGCATTGTTGAGGGTCTCATGACCACTGTCCATTCCATCACTGGTGGGTATATAGCCAATGTGTTACTATTGCATTTGTTATTTTATCTTAGAACTTGCTAATTCATTCTTATCTTGCTGCAATGCTAATAACAATCCACCCAGAAGACTGTTGAGGGACCATCAAGCAAGGACTAAAGAGGTGGAAGAGCTGCTTCATTTAACATCATTCCCAGCAGTACTAGAGCTGCTGCTAAGGTGAGAAAATTTCGTTCTGTTTTCAGAATCTTTAGTACTGTTGCAATTATTGTTGTTACCAATATTTGGATTTGGTTTTAATTTTTTCTGTCCCATTAGGCTGTCGGTAAAGTGCTTCCAGCTTTGAATGGAAAATTGACCGGTATGTCATTCTGTGTCCCAACTGTGGATGTCTCTGTTGTTGACCTTACAGTGAGGCTCGAGAAGCCTGCCACCTAAGTTCAAATCAAAGCTGCTATCAAGTAAGCGCACAATTCTTAGTTTCATTTTTTGATTAAGTATTTTATTAAATTTGTTGAGTTCAATGATATTCAAAGCTGCTCTTTAATATTTTCTATATCTACAGCCGTAAGCATGCCATTGCTTTTCAGTGATGGTGTTAAGTTGCAACAGTTGAGTTTCTGGTATGTTTTGTATCTCGAGGCAGTTGAATGCATTCTACCATGTTTCATTGTAAGCAATTTATCTAACTTGTCATAGTTTTATTTTCTTTCCGAAAATTGTTTTTAGTTTATATGCTATCAATTGGGTTGGAGGAGAAAATATCAAAGTTGTTGCACACGATGTCCCCATACCCGGATATAAGACTAGAAGCACAATTAACCCGTGACTTTGGTCTACTAAAGTTGCATCCGAAGAATTTGATTTAAATGCCTTTAATTCTGGAAGGCACACCGAAGCATCTAAGGCTCTATCAAATGCTGAAAAGGTTTGGATGATACGTTTCTTTTAGAAAATTGTAGAAGATTTTGAGTTTTAGAGAAGTAACCAGTTGGATATGACTGATGATATTAGAACAAGTTTTAAAGAATCAAGCCTTTATTAGATTTTTTTACTGTAATATGTATCTTTATATAGTTATGTATAGCAATGGTTGTTGAAAAATATCTAAGTGACATATGATGATATGTATACCCTGTATAGTTCTATTAATAATATTCACAATACAACTTGCTCGGAAAGTATACAACTTGCTCTGATGATATGTATACCTTGTATAATTCTATCATGTTGCTTACTCCAACTTGTTTTACCTTAGAAGCATTGTTAATTAAGGTCACTGATGTATGTATGTATGTATGTATGTTATCATGTTTTCTTAATGATACATCAGTAAATATGTTTGCACCCATAGGCAAAATCAAACCAAAGCTATTGACTTTTCTTAATTGACTTTGAAATTAGTGTCGGCTTGACTGACGCTAACAAGCTTTCATTGACTTTCTTCAGTTGACCATAGAGTCGGCCTGGCCGACGCTAATAAGTTTCGTTGACTTTCCTTAATTGACTATAGAGTCGTCTAAGCCGACGCTAACAAAAATTGATGACTTTTCTATGTTGACATGTTAGTGTCCACTAAGCCTCGGTTTAGCCGAGGCTAAGTAGCCTCGGCTTCTCTGCGGCCGACGCTACCCATTAGCTTCGAGGTTTTTATCCAAGGCCCGACCCCGACGCTAATCCGACGCTAAACTCATATTTAGTGTCCGTTTTTCACCTCTAGCGTCTGCAAATGGCCGACGCTAAAAACTGTTTTTCTAGTAGTGGAAGTCTCTCTTGAAGAGTTTATTAGTGCTCTGAGGAGTCATGAAATAGAGCTGGACGCTAATGAACCTCAGAAGAAAAGTAAGTCTATTGCGTTAAAATCTTTAAATAAAAAATGTACTAACACATTTCAGGCTGAAGAAGAAGATTCTGAAGAGTCAGAATCAGAAGAAGAAGATGATGAACTGTCCATGATCTCCAGAAGGGTGAACCAACTCTGGAAGAGAAAACAAAGGAAGTTCAAGAACTTCAAAATTTCTAAGAAGCCTGAAAGAGGTGAATCTTCTAGAATCAGAAGATCTGACAAGAAGAAGGCCACGTGCTTTGAATGCAAGGAGCCAGGTCATTACAAAAGTGAATGCCCAAAGCTTCATAGGGATAAGGCCAAGAAGAAGTTTCATAAGAAGAAAGGTCTTATGGCAACTTGGGATGATTCAGATTCATCAGAATCAGAATCAGACTCTGAAGGCAAACAAGCAAACATTGCGCTGATGGCCACTTTCGATGATGGATCAGAATCTACATCAGAATCAGATTCTGAAGAATAGGTATTTTCTGAACTGTCTAGAGAAGAGTTAGTTTCTAGTCTAACAGAACTTCTTGAACTCAAGGCTCTGCTTAGTGTCAAATACAAAAAGCTGAAAAAGCTATTTGAATCTGAGATTAAGAAGCTTGAAGTTGAAAATTATGATCTGAAGGAAAAAGTTTTAAAAATATCCAAAAATGTTGGATCTCCTTCAAGTTCTGAAAAGTCTAATCCAAGTCTAAATAATATTCTGAAAGAATATGACTTGAGCTTTAGAAAGTTCCTATCTAGAGGTATTGGAAGAAGTCACCTTGCCTATATGATATACGTTGTTAGTGTAAACAAGCGAGTAGGCATAGGCTATGAGGGTGAAACCCCATACAAACTTGAATCCGTAGATGATATGAAAATCTCATACAAGCCATTGTATGACCAATTCAATTACGGCCACTCCCATGATATAAGGCTCACTTCACATGCGAAAAGCTTTCACATAACACACACTAAGAAGCATGTGACACAACCTACGAAATATCATGTAACTCAGAATAGAGATTATCATAATGTTCCTCCTGTTATTTATCATGCTAAACCCAAGTTCAATCAGAACTTGAGGAAAACTAACAAGAAAGGACCCAAGAAAAATGTGGGTACCTAAGACAAAGATTATTCCCGTTGCAGATATCCTTGGCTGCAAAGAAGAAAAAGGAAAGCATGTCATGGTACCTGGGGTCATACCCCAATTTTTGACCCTAAGATCATACATCATTTGCATATCAATCATCAATCAAGAAGTTTCGACTTAGAACTCTACTTGTGATGTTGTGCTCAATTCATCTGCAAAGGAATCATTGAGCACCCATGTTTTTCTTGTATATATTGTTTTACTAACCAAAATACCAAAAATATTGCCTTGTGCTTTTGTATGTTTGTGTTTTGTAGGTACCAAGTTAAAGTATCCATCAAAAAGGGCATTTTTCAACAATTTCATTGTGCAAATCGATTTGCATAAGGTGTAAATCGATTTACACAACTGTTTCTGCACCAGATTTGCTTCTATCATCAGTGCAAATCGATTTGCATAAGACAGCAATCGATTTGCATAACTGTTTTTGCCCCAGATTTGGCCTTTTTTCAGCAATGTAAATAGATTTGCATAAAGTGTAAATCGATTGCACCAGTGCGAATTTGGAAAAATGAAGGCAAATTTCAGCTTTTGAAAGTGTTGACATCATTTTCAAGCATGGGAAGCATGACTTAGCTCTTGTATTTGATTACCTGCATCATTTGATCATAAACCCTCATGTGATTGCATCAAGACCATTGGATCTCTTTTTTGGCTCCAAAACCATTTCCCAAGCCTAATTCTCTTTTCCAATCCTAACTCCAAACCACAAAAATTCCCAAGCCTAAGTGCTATAAATTGAGGTATTCCCCTCTTCATTTTTCAAGCTTTGATAGCCAAGAAAACTCTTGCTCTTTATCTCCTCACCTCTTCCAAACCCCTCACTCAAAGCTCTCTTGTTCTTTCATAAAAATTAGTGAGTCACATCTCGAACCTCACTAATTTAGAGCTAAACCTCCATCTAAACATCACTTTCTTCATCAATTGTGAGAGATCAAGGCTTGTGGTTGTGTGTTCTTGAAGAAGATTCAAAGTTTATGAAAGATTTGGTAAAATTCTAGATCCTTTCCATAATCCAAGATGTGATCCATTGTTGTTTATGTTTGATGCACCTTTGGTGCTATATTGCTGAGTTTTGCTTGCTTACTTGATACATTTTCGTGCACAAATTGATCCAAGATCACAAGGTGTTTGGTTTTATGTTTAAACAAGTTTTCTTCTCTTTATTTGCTGTTTTTTTTTGAAAAATTGTGTTGTGCAAATCGATTTACATCTCGTGCAAATCGATTTACATAACTGAAAAACTGCGCAGATTTGAAAACAGAGTTATGCAAATCGATTTACACTCTGTGCAAATCGATTTACATCTGAGCAGAATGTGTTTTTTGCCTTTTTTAACTTGTTTTTGGTTCTAACTCATCTTCTACTCCATTCTTTTGATATTTTCTTTGAATCACAAGTTAGAGGCCTAATTTCTCTCTAATTTCAATGGACTTATGGCGTCGATAGGATGAGAATCCAAATCCGCAAAATTAAGTGATTGAAATTATGGATGAAAGGAGCTTTTGAATGTGGTTCCATCTTTTACTTCTTTTTATTTTGATCGATGAAAGTCTTAATGCCTTGAGAATTCTTATGGGTATTTGGTAAACACTAGATCGCTCCCTATTTTTCTTTTCGTGCGGTATTGCTTTCGGAGAGTGATCTACATATCGCTTCTCTCGCATGCATTAGCATATAAAGTTTTGACCGGCCTCGTTGTAGGGTGATTTCTATATAAATCACTTGGCGATCTGCTTAACATAGCGCAATATTTCGTGTCCCGAATCAAAAAAAGATCAAATATGGAAGAGAATTGTATGCGGTAGATTTAAGACTTATGGAGGTTTATCGTGTAGTCGCTATGATTTTATCAAGCTTCTGATAAATGTCCATTTAATTTAACTCCGAGAACATCCTTCACTCACCATCGATCTTTCTTACTAACTTTGATAACATACTTGACAAGTTTCAAGATGGTTATCTTTAACATCTAACAATTGACTTTAATTTATGCAATTTATTATATTGCTCTTTATATTTTGCTTTATGCTTTACTTTATCATTTCATCACGTTTATATTCCGCTATTTTTTCTTTGTCCATTTGGACGTATTGTTTATGTTTCCGCTATTTTCTTTTTGTCCACTTGGACCATACTTTACTGTTATGCTAAAACACTAATAAACAACAAAAATCTAAAAAACACTTAAGGCTCTCTTTTGGACTATTGGTTACTATCCCGAGCATTTTGGAGATTTGGACTTATGGACTTAGTACCTCTGGACCCTTACTCTATTGTTACTCTGTTGTTATTCTGTCTGTCTGGAATTGGATTGTTGTCTGTTTATACGTGCAGGTATTTCCTTCAAAACATTGTGATAAGGATTTTACCCGAAAACAGCCGTTACTCTGCCCGATTTTCGTCAGAATTTTAATGTGCTTAATGCAAAGTGATGCTAAGATAATAAGTTCATCTGGATCCCCAAGTGATAATGTGTTGGTTTAGTATTGATATTCCAAAGGATGGGAAATCTACCTTGACTCATAATGTCAAGTGTTGGCTTCTTATTTCGGTTAGACCGTTTCTTTCCTTAGCTTTTATTTTATGCATTAGGATAGCCTCTTCATCTCCTCCCACTTCTTAGATATTTAAAATGTTCTCCCTTTTTTACAAAACCTTCTTATGTTTGCAACCTTTTCAAAACTTTTCTTTAAAAATATCTTTTGCCCTTAGTGGCTTTTCTTCAAAAGTTTAGACACGACTAATTGTTGAAACGCGTTGCGATACCCCACGATGTTGAAATTGATTGATATAATTAGATCGTTTCCGCGTGAGAGAGCTAGTGGCATACTCGTTGATTTTATCCGAGTTGGAGCCCTTCTTTCATTAGCAATGCAAAGAACTCATTTGTTCTCATGCTCAAGATCAATGGCTGAGTATTTCTCTCTGACGACGATAAAATGTTTATTTGCTTTTTAAAACCGTTTTTCCCTTTAAGCGGAACTACATTAGCTCTGACTTCTCCATTGCACCGTGGAGGTATGTAGGCACAAAGCTTAACGCTTTGCCGAGCTTATTTTAAAAATAAAACAAACCTTTTTTTGCACACACATAACACAGATTTTCAAAAAGGTTCCTGTGGAGTACCACAGATATGAGGGGTGCTTAAAACCTTCCCCTTGTATAAGCAACACCCGTACCTAAGATTAGGGGTGGACATCGGTTCGGGCCGGTTCGGGTTCGGGCCCAAAACCCCAATCCGGCCCAACCCTCGGGTGGCATCTACTGGCCCAATTCCGACCAGATTTATTATCGGTTTTTTCGGGTTCGGTTTGAAACGGGTTCGGGTAGCTGGACCGGTTTTTTTCGGATAACATTTGCAATAGGGCCAGTATAATATTCAAGCCCAATTAATAAATTCATTAGGTTTGTTTTCTACTTTTTTTTTAATTCTTATTACAAGCTAGTAAATGGGCCACTCAAAATTCAAGCCCAATTTCATTTCAATATGATTTTATTTTAATTTTAAAAATGATGAAATTTACTAAATTTTTATAAAAAAAATTAACGATTATTTGGATAAAAAATACTAATTATTTCCAACAACATACTGGATACATTTTATATTAATATTACAAATTCTTCGCCAACTTAATATAAAATGGAAGATCAAAAGTTAGCACTAAATCATCACAATTAAATTTTAAATAAATATCAATAAATTACTTTAACTAAATATATACCTAAATCAACCAAATTATAATAACATAAATATCAATAAATGACTTTAATCATTTGATCCATTTTTTCAATAAAAATGAGATATTCACCAAACAAATTCCCCATCAGATCAGATAAATAAAAAATTATAACACAATAAATTCAATAAAATTCAGTCCATATTAAGTTCTTAAAAAATTAAAAAATCACATAAACACACATAAACACAAATACTGAAATCTTCTCACTACTAAGTCCAACTCATGTATGCTTGTTCATATGTTTTCCTGTACAAAAAAAGTAAGTTGAATTAGGGATAGAACCTCAAAACAGAATTTACATTCATAAAAGTTAGAAGCACATAAGCCACTGCCACAAGTTTTTGCTTTAACTTTACCAAAAAATGGAGGCCATAATTTACTGCAGTATTGTTGTGGTCAGTGGTGGAATATCTACTAGAATGATTAGTAATCATAATTCAAACACAACAATATACACCAAACTTACTATTATCTTTCAATCTGTAAGATCAAAACAACATTTTTTTAACACAAAACCACTATAGTTCATCAGATCTATAAATTACATATTAAGTTTAACACAAACCTTCAATTCTTTGGTCCTTCATCTGTAAAAAAACTCCAATTATCTTTCAAGCTGTAAATATCAAAACAACATTTTTTTTAACACAAAACCATTATAGTATCAGATCTATACATTACATATTAAGTTTAACACAAACCTTCAATTCTTTGGTCCTTCATCTGTAAAAAAACTCCAATTATCTTTCAAGCTGTAAATATCAAAACAACATTTTTTTAACACAAAACCATTATAGTATCAGATCTATACATTACATATTAAGTTTAACACAAACCTACAACTCTTTGGTCCTTCATCTGTAAAAAACTTCTATTATCTTTCAAGATGTAAGATCACAACAACATTTTTTAACACAAAACCATTATAGTATCAGATCCATACATTAGATATTAAGTTTAACACAAACCTGCAACTCTTTGATCCTTCATCTGTAAAAAAAACTTCTATTATCTTTCAAGCTGTAAGATCAAAACAACATTTTTTAACACAAAACCATTATAGTATCAGATCCATACATTAGATATTAAGTTTAACACAAACCTGCAACTCTTTGGTCCTTCATCTGTAAAACAACTTCTATTATCTTTGAAGCTGTAAGATCAAAAACCATTATAGATCATCAGATCCATATATTACATATTAAGTTTAACACAAAGCTTCAAATTAAGCAAACTTTAAAACCCTAATTTTAGACAAATCCTAATTATAGATCTTATTAACAGATACACAAACCTTAAATTTAAACAAAAAAAAGGGTAGAAATCACATAAACCAACTACTAACCCTTTGATTACTAAGATAAAATTATATAAATCTTCTATAATGTATCCTTGAATCCATCCAACTCCTTGAAAAAATATGATAAAGATGAACCTGTAAAATACCAAATAAACATTTGTTAGTTAAAATGATAACAATATTAAGTTTCAAAAATTACATATGAAAAAAGCTTTGTGCTTAAGAGAGAAATCCGAAAGCAAAGAGAGATAGGAGAAGGCATAAGCGTTTGTGACTAAGAAAAAAACAGGGAGAGAGACAAGAGATAGGAGGACGAGAAGAGGAATTGACGGCTAGGGTTTCCTTGTGTTAGGTTAATGAGGTATTTATTGGGCTTAAGAAAATAAAAATAACAGTAAACACCGGTCGGGTTCGGTTTTTTTTGGATTGGATTAGACCAACCGAACCGAACCGTTGTTATCCACTTAAAACCGGATGACCAACCCGTTTGACCCGCGGACCCGAACTTGACCCGACCGAAAGCCTTCGGATAGTATGGGCCGGTCGGTTACCATCGGTTGGTGTTATTTTGTCCACCCCTACCTAAGATCTCTTCTTTTTGTTTTAAAAACAAACTTTGGTTTTTTTTTCCGTTCTTTTCCCTTTTCCTTTGGAAACAATAAAGCGCGGTGGCGACTTTCACTAAAATATTGAGTCGAGTCAACTAATGGCTTCGATCTCAGATTTTCCCCACTACACCTGGACTCTGGCTGCTCGCGACATATGACGGGAAAAAGGTCTATATTCCAAGACCTGGTGCTTAAATTTGCAGGAGAAGTCAAGTTTTGAGGGAATCACAAGGGCAAGATAATTGGCTCAGGAACCATAAGTACTGGTAACTCTCCTTCCATGACAAATGTACTTCTTGTAGATGGATTAGCTCATAACTCATTGTCCATAAGTCAATTAAATGACAATGGTTATGACATAATCTTCAATTAAAAGTCTTGTAAGGCTGTAAGTCAGAAGGATGGCTCAATCCTATTTACTGGCATGAGAAAGAATAACATTTACAAAATTGATCCGCAAGATCTTAAAGATCAAAAGGTTACTTGCCTTCTTTTTGTTAGCGAAGAGCAGTGGGTCCGGCACAAAAGATTAGGCCATGCTAGTTTGATAAAGATTTCTCAGATTAACAAGCTTAATCTGGTCAGAGGTCTCCCTAATCTGAAATACAAATCAGATGCTCTTTGCGAAGCATGTCAGAAAGGGAAGTTTTCAAAACCTGCGTTCAAATCTAAGAATGTTGTCTCTTCCTCAAGACCATTAGAACTTTTGCACATTGATCTATTTGGACCAAACAAAACAACATCTGTCAGAGGGAAGAAATATGGATTAGTCATCGTAGATGATTATAGTCGATTGACATGGGTAAAGTTCTTGAAATACAAGGATGAGTCTCATTCAATGTTCTTTGACTTCTGCACTCAGATCCAATCTGAGAATGAGTGTAAAATCATAAAGGTCAGAAGTGATCATGGTGGCGAATTTGAGAACAGATTCTTTGAGGTTTACTTCAAAGAAAATGGTATTCCCCATGATTTCTCTTGCCCTAGAACTCCACAGCAAAATGGAGTTGTAGAGCGAAAGAATAGGACTCTACAAGAAATGGCCAGAACCATGATCAACGAGACTAATATGGCTAAGCATTTCTGGGCATAAGCATTAAACACTGCATGTTATATTCAGAATAGAATCTCTATCAGACCTATTCTCAATAAGACTCCTTATGAATTGTGGAAGAACAGAAAGCCCAACATTTCATATTTTCATCCTTTTGGATGTACTTGTTATATTTTGAATACTAAAGATCATCTAAACAAGTTTGATTCTAAGGCTTAGAAGTGTTTCCTTCTTGGATATTCTGAACGCTCAAAAGGCTACAGAGTATACAATACTGAAACTCTGATAGTTGAAGAATCAATCAATATCATATTTGGTGATAATCCTGGTCTTGAAAAACCAAAGTAGTTTGAGAACTTTGCAGATTTAGATATTGATATATCAGAAGCTGAAGAACCCAGAAACAAGGAGTCAGAAGATCAAGTTGCTGCTTCTCTTGAAAATCTCAGAATTTATGAAGAGCCAACTATTAGAAGATCCTCAAGACTCAACTCTACTCATTCAGAAGATGTTATTTTGGGAAAGAAAGAAGATCCTATCAGAACAAGATCATTCCTAAAGCACAATGCATAATGTCAATTACGTCTTGTATCTCTTATTGAGCCAACTTCTTTTGATTAAGCTCTAGAGGATCCCGACCGCATAATTTCCATGCAATAAGAACTCAATCAGTTTATAAGAAATGATGTTTGGGATCTTGTGCCTAGACCAAAAGGATTTAACATCATTGGTACGAAGTGGGTCTTCAGAAACAAGCTAAGCGAAAAAGGAGAAGTTGTAAGAAACAAAGCCAGACTGGTTGCTCAGGGCTATAGTCAGCAAGAAGGTATTGACTATATAGAAACCTTTGCACCAGTGGCCAGGTTAGAATCTATTCGCTTATTGATTTCTTTTGCCACTCAACATAATATCACTCTATATCAGATGGATGTTAAGAGTGCTTTCTTAAATGGTTATATAGATGAGGAAGTCTATGTCCACCAACCTCCTGGTTTTGAAGACTCCAAGTCTCCAGAACATATTTTCAAACTAAAAAAATCATTATACGGATTGAAACAAGATCCTAGAGCTTTGTATGAAAGATTAAGTTCTTTCCTTCTGGATAATGGTTTCATTAGATAAAAAGTGGATACTACTCTCTTCTGTAAAACCTTTAAGAAAGATATTTTAATTTGTCAAATTTATGTTGATGATATTATCTTTGGAACATCTAATACTACACTTGGAAAGGAGTTTGCTCATTCTATGCAGGCAGAATTTGAAATGAGTATGATGGGAGAACTTAAGTATTTTCTTGGGATTCAAATCAATCAAACTTCTGATGGAACGTATGTTCATCAAACCAAGTATGTGAAAGAACTTCTGAAGAAGTTTAATCTTTCTGAAAGCAAAGAAGCAAAGACTCATATGCATCCAACGTGTATCTTAGGTAAGGATGAGGTAAGTAAGAAGTTAGATCAGAAGTTATACAGAGGTATGATTGGATCTCTTCTATATCTTACTGCTTCTAGACCTGATATTTTGTTCAGTGTTTGTCTGTGTGCAAGATTCCAATTAGATCCTAGAGATTCTCACTTAACAGTTGTTAAGAGAATTCCGAGGTATCTAAAAGGTACTACTAATGTTGGTTTAGTCTATAGAATATATGAAGAATACAACTTCGTAGGATATAGCGATGCTTATTACGCTGGAGACAGAATTGAAAGAAAGAGTACTTCTGGAAGTTGTCAATTCCTTGGAAGTCATCCGATCTCCTGGTACAGCAAGCAAGCTACAATTTCCCTATCTACAACAGAAGCAGAATATGTTGCTGCTGCTGGATGTAGTACACAGATGCTCTGGATGAAAAGTCAGCTAGATGATTATCAGATATATGAGATTGATTCAGAATCTCTTTTAAAGCAAAACAGATGTCACAGCTTTTCCAAATGTTGAACACGTGTTCACTCAATTTGGACAAGCACGCGTGCAGTTGAGGAGACGCCGCCCTAGGTAACTGTGCGAATCATTTCTTTTATCACGTTCTCTCACCTAACGTCATTATTCATTAAATGAATTTGTCCTTTTCATTTTGTAACCCTGTTCATTCAGAAACGTATTGCATTTCATTTCAAATTCGTTTCTATATAAACACATCTACATAACATTTCATCTCTTTACATTCTCTCTCTTCATTCATTGTCTCTTTTGTTTATCTTTCTCTCTCTCTCTCTCTCTCTCTCTCTCTCTCTCTCATTTTTGTATAAAACCTAGTTTCTAAACCGAATCTCATAGTGAATTCTTGGCTTCATCCACAAGTGTTCAACGCAAAATGTCTCCGGCACATCATGTTCTACAAAAATATGCATATCTTCCATTGAAGACTTGTTTTATTCCTTATGATGAACTGGAAGTTCTCTGCGAAACAATGGTGGATTTTGAAAATCTTATGGAACATGATTTCAAAACCAAAGCTGCAATGCTGGTACAAGGTTGGTCAAACTACTTTGAAAGATTGGTTGGACCAGTTTATCCTCTTTTGGTTAAGGATTTTCGGACTCATGCAACAGTTACTCCAACTGCTATCATCTCCTTCGTGTTAGGGCATGAATTGTTGTTGTGACTGAAAAGATGATAAGGAAACTGTATGGTCTTGAAGATACAGATGGAATCAAAGGTGCTCTTCCTGGAAGAGTTGATTGGGAGAAAGTTGATAGAGAGTTATTTTCTTCTGGAATTGCCTTTCATATCACTACTGCTTTGAAGTGTTCCTATAGAGTTTGGGCTAAGATTATTCTGGGATCCCTCTATCATAGAAATCTATCTCTTGTTGCTACGTATGTCAACCAGGATCAGAAGTACATACTTTTCTGCATTGGAAAAGGTATGAAAGTTAATCTTTCACACATTCTCTTTCAACATTTGAAGACAAATATTGAAGAATCAAGAGATGAATAACGTAAGAAGAATCCAAATTTCAAGAAGAATACTATCCCTCTTGCCAGAATGACCTCAGATATTCTGATGGAAGGTGGCTTGATAGATGTTCTGGGAGCTGTTGGCAAACCTAAGTTCTTGACTGTCATAAAAGGACGTATTCTGAATGCTCTTGATTTACAAAGGATGCAACTGATTGAAAAGGTAACTTCTACTCCAAGAATTTTTCCAGATATTCTGACTAGAAGAACTCCTGTTGTGAGTTTCTCTCACATGTTCAAAGAAGAGCTAGACAAGTCTGTTAAGCGCTATTTGAAGTCATGTGTTAAAATTCAAACATCTGTTGATCCTGCTTGGATTAAAGGAAGAACTCTTCCATCTTTGGATGAGTTAAGAAAGAAGGAACAGAATAAGAAAGAAAAGAGACTGAAGAGAAAGGTCTCTGAAGAAGGACCTAATTCTAAGCCAGCTAAAAAGCGGAAGAAATCCTCAATTTCTCTCAAAGTAAAAAGAACTGATGAAGAGCTTGAGAAGCTCATTAATAAAGCCTTCCGTAAAGAATCTTTTACTCATACATCTAAGAAAAAGCCTCCTCCTTCTGTCTTTCCATCTCTCTCTACACATATTCTGAATCCTCAACCACTAAATGCCATTCCCCCAACGCCTTCTGAAAATATTCCTTCATCCCCTCTTTCTACAGATTCTTTATCTTCTTTAACCCCTTCATCTTCTATCACCCCTGCTTTGTTTTCCAGAAAATCTAAACCCTATAATCTTCTTTGCCCTTATTATTGTTTCACCTTTAATCCTCCTAATCTATCTATTGATACCTGTTATGGCTTGTTAATGAGAAAGATCAGAATTGGCTTGGATAATCTAAGAGCTGCTTATGAATCCAAGATTGATCATGATACAAATAGAGGTTTATGGAAATTTCTTAAAATGGATATTCAGACTGATATTCTGAACATCCGGAAGCGTTGCTTGGCTGCAGCTGCTGGATCTCCTGGTTATTTTCTAGATTTAGATTATGGTAAGTACTATCATCCCTGTCGCTACCGCGAAAATTAACAGAGTCACCACTAACATATTTATCCTGAAAAGGAAGGGAACGCCAGCAAACCACAAAACAAAACAACGGTCTCACGACCAGAGAAAAAGGGTAAGGGAGTCGGTTACGCGAGGGGAAGGTGTTAGCACCCCTCGCGCCCATCGTACTCGATGGTATCCACGCCTGTGTCTAAAGCTATGGGTGTGTAACAAATCTACGCTAATCTGGACTAAAATGAATGCAAAATGTAGGGAAAATAAAGGATTATGCTCGCACGGGCCCTACCCCGCTGCCTACGTATCTGTTTTGCAGAATCAGAGCTACCGTAGCTCGGCTAACTAATTTCTGTTTGTTTTGTGTTTTTTAGGTGAACGAGTTACATTCACACTCCGCTGCTCGACCTTTGGAGACTTATGCTCGGGAATGGAGCGGAAATAACAAGCTCTTAAGAAAAGAAAATCAAAGAGTGTGGCTTGTGTTTTAAAGAATGCATGAGGAAGACCTAAGCTAAGGGGGAAAGCTTGCTACCTAATGTTATCATACAAAGGGTACAAGTCTAAACTAGCCTATCAACCTACGGGGAGAAGCGAAAGCAAACAAATAGCACACAAACGAGCATCCGCTCGTAAAGCAAACAAACCAACGGCACTGGCCGAATGGTAGAAAGGCGGTCCCGCCATAGCCAAGGGGAGCAGCTCAACCCAAGTCAACCAAGCATTAGACCTCGTGAAAATGATCGGGCCATAGACCAGAGGGCGGACCCCTCTCAGCAACCAAGCCGTCACGGATCGTAAAGGAAAACGGTGCGTGCGTACACCGAGCATCAACGTCGAGCGACGCGAGCTATACGAAAGGCGGGGGTCCGGCTACATGAACCCTTTTCCTGACATACTCGATAACAAGATCTTGTGCAAGTTCGGAAGCGAGCAACGCGTAGCATGCGCATACCAAACGGACTCGATGAGACTAGGCGGGGGTTGATTACGAACCCTTGACCGCATGCCTTCCATGAGGACTTAACGGAGTGCCATATAGGACTTATTACACCGTGACTCCCTGCCGCAAAGCACAAATATAAACACACCAACAAAAACAGAGCCTCTTTCGAGGGCTTGGCCAGATGCATGTCTAAGTCCTACTTCTCATGTTAAAGGATGATGCGGGGAGGCGATAAAGTGCGAGAGAAATAAAATGAAACGGGATCAATACCAAACGGATGATGATCCGTAAACTAAAGAGAGGCGAAGCGAAGAAACTAGAATCCCGCAAGTGAGCTAGCAAAGCAAAAGCAAATGGTCAGCACACCGATTAGCCATAAAGCACACAAAGGTCGACACGCGCGTCGAGCATAATCACGATACACCTGCAAGAGTAACAAGCAAACCAAACAAGCAGATATAAAGCAATAAGATCGTGTCTCCAAGTCGAGAGCACGATACGAGTCAAACGAGATATAATCGTATTCCGCAAGTGAAGCGGAACACTCAAGCAATGAGTATCAATCGGTGACCGTCCAAAAGCCTTGCACACTAGCACACAAGTTAGAGATAACAAAACATCGCAATCGGAATTGCGTTATTACCTTCTAATCTAAAAGAAAAGGAATAACTAATGCAAACATGAAATGAACAACAAAATGTCAAGGGGAAAACAAAGATGAATAAACCACAATCAATCAATACCAATCATCTCACAAGATAGCACGTTTCACAAGCTTTCCAACGGTATAAAGAACGCGCAAATCGGAGTTACGAGCAAAAAGATATGAAAGATTGAAGTTAGGAAGCAAAGGAAGCAAAAGTAGGTCGACCTACCTTCGACCTAGGTCGACCTAACAGGTCCAGAAACGAAATAAACAGCTCCAGGTCGACCTAAACTCACCCTGGGTCGACCTAACAGTGCCATGGTCAAAAATGAAGGTTTTAGGTCGACCTAAACTCACCCTAGGTCGACCTAGCAGTGCCAGGATCAAAAATGAAGGTTTTAGGTCGACCTAAACTCACCCTAGGTCGACCTAGCAGTGCCAGGATCAAAAATGAAGGTTTTAGGTCGACCTAAACTCACCATAGGTCGACCTAGCAGTGCCAAACGCCGAAAATTGAGTTTTCTCGCAAGGAAACATGATGCAATTCTTCATGAATGTTCAACATACAAGCAAATATCAAACATGCAATGCTATGAGTCAAGAGCAAAGCACATTATTCAGCAAATTGATCGGTCTTTAAGAGCAAAATTAAACATTCCATCGAACAATTAGCATGCAAGCATTGAATCGTAGGCATTGTGATTATATCATCAAGAGCAATCGTTATCAAACCTCAAACGGCATCAATTTAGCGTAGGCATCATGAATTATCATTCCACAATCAATTATCACATGCTAGAACTCAAGATTAAGCACAAATGCTTCACACATTCAAATTATCGAACACTTAGCATGCAATTTCTTGGATCATAAGCAACATGCATGTAGCATCATCAACAACTCAACGGTAAATCTCAAATTCAATCAAATAATCAAGATCAACACAAATCGAAGCTGTCAACAAGCAATTATCATCATCAATTATCATAGATCCATCATCCACAATCAAAAATCTTCATGATCAATGTCGAATTAAGCAACAAATTCAATAATCTAGCAAGGTTTGTAGTGAATTTACCGGATCGAACGAAGAGAATGAGATCGAATGAACACGAACGCGAACACGACGCGAACACGAACGAAATTCAAGAGGTGTGAGGGAGAGAGTGGCGCGTGAGATCCTTTGATAGGGAGAGAGATGTGCGACACTTTAATCGGAGGAGAAGATCTTGATTTGTGCTTTGATCTTCATTTGTTCTTAAGATTTGATCTTGAATTGATGAAGTTTTTGTGAGTTTTTGTGGTTTTGATCCAAGCAAATTGAGAGAGAATTGAGAGAAAGTGTTTTTGATCTTTTGGGTGAAATTGAAGTTATGAGAGTCCTCTTTGATTTGTGAAGAGCAAAATGTTTATATATTGTCAACGCGAAATGTCCAAATTGCCCTCGGTGCGTCTTATTTTGGCTCATTTTTAAGGAAACTCGGTTCGGCTCTGAATTTAGGAACGAAACCAATGCCATTATGAAGATGACCAAATTTGTGACTCATTGCCGCGAGAAGCACCTCAATCCGATAAGCGATGAAGAAAATACGCCCGTTTGAATGACGAGAAACGTCGATCCATCTGACGCGACTGTGCGAAATTTTGTGAGTACCGCTCAAAGAACTCGATAAAACCCCATCTTCGGCTCGAAATCTGAACAAGCATGTGTGACGAAGAATCGAAGCTAACAAAATTTCTGAGAAAATGCCGCCGGAATGGACTTCATACGATAAAAATCGAAAAAGTTATGAATTTTTGAACTCGGCGCGACATACCCGAAAACACACTTTTTACTGAAACAACGCGACGATCCTTAAAATTCTGGGAATTTTCTATGCATATTTAGCCTTCGGTCCGAACATATGAAATCTTGGTAATGATGCCACGGATCTCCAGTTAAATTTTCAAGCGAATCCGGCGAGCGGATTAGGAGATATGAATTTTCCGAGGTCCGAAACCCTACATTCAGCACTGTTTTTTCACCGCGAATTCTCAAGTAATTTGCACATTTGACAACCTTCCTCAAAGAATTTGCTCCCGAGCCGAACACGAAAGTTGTAGATATCGTCGAAACAGCGGAGACAGCGCGGGAACTTAGCTCGTATCACCTTCCAAATAGTATTTATGAATTTTCTCGTACTTTCACCGTTTAAACCGCTCTTTCACACTTTACCCTCCTAAACCCATGAAAACTCTTTATTATTTTTCTTCCATTTTTGGATGACGAAATAAACGTCATCATTAACTTATAGCTCCAATAAAGAGGGCAAATTTTGGGGTGCAACAGCTGCCCCTATTCAAACTTCTTGAACCTGGCGAGTGAGGAACGAAAGTTTCGAACCGTCGAGGTGGAAGGAGATTGAATACCAGAATGAACTCGAAAATTTGCGCTCTTGATCAATAGAAGATTCCATCTTGTAACAAGAAGGAATGTACCACCCCGCGAACAGGGGAAAAAACTTCAATTGATCTGGATATTAAATATGCTCCCACTTGTGAAAAAGGAGGAACGGGCACCCACAGGCAGGGGAAAACACTTCAAATGATCTGGGCATCAAGAGAAGGAACATCTCGACTGATCTGGGTATCAGACGTAGCAAATGTCTCCGAACTTGCATCGGGATAGATGTCTTAAGTCGATCTGGGAATCGAAGGAGATACGCCGGTTGATCTGGACATCAACGGGTAAAAGTATCTCTGATCTGGGAATCTGGGCAGACATCTCTTCTGATGCAATTAAATCATCAGGTAGATATTCCAACTAATCTGGGAATTAGCGGCTAGCTCCTTCGTAAGACCACGGGGATCCGGAGGCGGTTCCTTCAACTGAGCTGGATATCAGGATAGGAACAATATCTCTTCCGAACTGTGTACGCCGGGGAAAGAATGCCTTTAAACTGATCTGGACATGATGCCAGAAAATAAGTAGGACAATCTTCATCTGAAAGACAAAGTCGATCAGGCAAACATCTCCATCTGATCTGATGATATCAGTGGCTTGCTCCTTAGTAAGATCACGGGAGATCCGGAGGCGGTTCCTTCAACTAATCTGAAACTGGATATTAGGATAGGAACGGATGTTTCTTCCGAACTGTGTACGCCGGGTAAAGAAAACGTCCTCAACTGATAGTAAGGTATCAGGACTGGGCAAACGAGTTTCTTCTTCTGAACGAACTAAATCGTCAGGGAGTAGATATTTCCAACTGATCTGATGTATCAGAGGGCTTGCTCCTTCGGAAGATCTTGGGAGATCCGGAGGCGGTTCCTTCAACTGAAAGTCTGATTTATCAGGAATGGGAACAAATATCTTCCACCGATCTGGGGGCATCGGGAATAGGAATGTCTTTGAACTGATCTGAGCTGTGCCAGAAAATAAGTAGAACAATCCTCTTCTGATTCAAAATATCAGGATAAGCGCCTGTAATGACTAGGCGAATATTGCTCTCTATGGAGCATTTGAATCTGGATGACTTTCTTGTAGAAAGAGACAACATATATGATATGGTTTATGCATGATGTATGTATGAATGTGTATGGAATAACGTTTTCGAGAAGGAAGACGCTATACGCTTTTGAGAATGCAATGCAAATGATGCATGATTCGAACGTTGCTTAGGGAGACAACGGAGGAGCACTGAATTGCTGAAGAAGTCCTGGAGAGAGTATGGAACTCTGCGGAGAGGACAAGATGGGTGACCAAGGGTCACAAACTGCGAGCTGGCCAAGTTGAATCAGAAATCTGCTGGAGACGATCAAATCTAGATGCGAGCTCTGGTTGGGGAATAAATCTTGCTTGAAGATATGAACATCCCACTTAACTGCTTGGGGAAGACCCGTGCAACTTCACTGGAGAAGCAAATTCTCGACACCCTAGGGATGTGAAGGTAAAGACAAGTTATGGAGATAACTCTGGTGAAGAGTAACCAACTTGCTGGTGTAGGACACATTCCGCTGGGGAAATCCTAGATGAGAACAGATCCTGCTGAGGATGCATATGAATCTCTGCTGAGGAAAGAAACTCAGTGAGGGGAGATGAACACTTCTGCAAAGCAAGCTGCTGAGGATATGAGAAATCCGCTGGGGATAAGGAACTTGACATAAGAACCTTTTGTTAAGACAACTCCACTGGGGAATAATATGACTCTCCTGGGGAGAACAGGTCAATCTGTTGGGGAGAGAAAGCCCTCTACTGGGGAAAATGAGGCATTCAGGCAAGGAACCTCATTAAGAGCCTACTGGGGAATCAGACACCATTCATCATGATTCAACTGAGGGGAGAAAGCATTCCTTCGGGAATAAGGCTTCTGGAGCATAGAGAATGCGTTAAGATGTGCTTTACTGAGGATGTGAGAATCCTGGAACAAAGAAAGTCTCATCTGAATGTACTCAGCTGGGGAGTGAGAATCTTTCATTAGGAAACACTCGGCTGAGGAGTGAGAATCTCTCCTGGTTAGGTCCGCCAATATGCTGATGCGAAGTGCTTGCAAGGACGTACCTGCGAGACAAACAAATGAACATGCCCCAGGATATAGCATGGTATCTTGGCCTGCCATCCTGGCTACACAATACTTCGAAGTAGGTTCAAAGGTTATATCATTTCTAATCATGTATTGTAAAAGCAATGCAGTTTTCATATGCCAAGTTTAACACAAACTCAGGACGTTTTATGCAAACAAAACAGTAAAAGAAAACAGTTGTTTACGATAAAAAGGATCTTTATTAATTGCAAAAGGAAGGCTCATAGAAGAGCGAACATGTTTCAGAAGTAGTTCCTAGTAAGAGGTAACCACACATTTATTGAGTACAAGAGAAATGGCAATGTGAAATGTGTAACACCCTGGATTTCCGCTTACCCCGCGGGGCTTCCGGCCTACCAAGCATGTCACCAGCTTAATCAATAATCCCCCTAGGTCCGCTTATCGGCTGCCCAGGAAATATTGTTTTTGCCTCCCGCAGGGATCGAACCATGTACCTAGGGGTTAAGTACATATTCATAGCAATTCCTGCTACCAATTGAGCTACTAGCTCAATTGGTAGCAGGAATTGCTATGAATATGTACTTAACCCCTAGGTACATGGTTCGATCCCTGCGGGAGGCAAAAACAATATTTCCTGGGCAGCCGATAAGCGGACCTAGGGGGGATTATTGATTAAGCTGGTGACATGCTTGGTAGGCCGGAAGCCCCGCGGGGTAAGCGGAAATCCAGGGTGTTACATTAAAAGGCGCCTTTTAAATGTAACACCCTGGATTTCCGCTTACCCCGCAGGGATTCCGGCCTACCAAGCATGTCACCAGCTTAATCAATAATCTCCCCTAGGTCCGCTTACCGGCTGCCCAGGAAATATTGTTTTTGCCTCCCACAGGAATCGAACCATGTACCTAGGGGTTAAGTACATATTCATACCAATTCCTGCTACCACTTGAGCTACTAGCTCAATTGGTAGCAGGAATTGCTATGAATATGTACTTAACCCCTAGGTACATGGTTCGATTCCTGCGGGAGGCAAAAACAATATTTCCTGGGCAGCCGATAAGCGGACCTAGGGGGGATTATTGATTAAGCTGGTGACATGCTTGGTAGGCCGGAAGCCCTGCGGGGTAAGCGGAAATCCAGGGTGTTACAGACCCAACACACATCCCATTGAATTTTCAAGAACTGTGAGGTACATAATCAAAGGCCTTCCTGGAACTTGAGGCATTAGTATCGGAGGTTCCTGCAGATACTCTTTC
The DNA here is from genome assembly GCF_029867415.1 of Vicia villosa. Classification (NCBI taxonomy): domain Eukaryota; kingdom Viridiplantae; phylum Streptophyta; class Magnoliopsida; order Fabales; family Fabaceae; genus Vicia; species Vicia villosa. Next base: position 45,217,485 of record NC_081183.1, on the reverse strand, counting down.
ACTTTTTCAAATGCTTTTTGACAATCATTATTCCACCTGGCTGTCTGATCTTTTCTTAGCAATTTGAATATTGGCTCACAAGTGGCCGTAAGATGAGAGATGAATCTAGCAATGTAGTTCAGCCTCCCTAGGAAACCACGAACCTCTTTTTCTGTTCTCGGCTCAGGCATCTCTTGTATAGCTTTTATTTTCGCAGGATCGACCTCAATACCTTTTCCACTAACAACAAAGCCCAACAGCTTTCCGGATCGCACTCCGAAAGTGCATTTGTTTGGATTCAACCTCAGTCTGAATTCCCGAAGCCTTTCAAACAACTTCTGCAAATGAACCAAGTGCTCTTCTTCAGTATGAGATTTTGCAATCATGTCGTCAACATACACTTCAATCTCTTTGTGAATCATGTCGTGAAAAAGAGTCACCATGGCGCGCTGATACGTTGCCCCTGCGTTTTTCAACCCAAAAGGCATGACTTTATAGCAGAAAGTTCCCCACGGTGTGATAAATGTTGTTTTCTCCATGTCTTCTGCACCATCTTGATCTGATTGTACCCAGAGAAGCCATCCATGAAGGAAAACACTTTGAAAGGAGCAGTATTATCCACCAACACGTCAATGTGAGGAAGAGGAAAATCATCCTTTGGACTCGCCCTATTCAAATCTCTGTAGTCAACACACATCCTGACCTTTCCATCCTTCTTAGGCACAGGAACAATATTAGCAACCCACGGCGGGTAATTCACCACTTGCAGAAAGCCAGCATCAAACTGTTTCTCTACCTCTTTCTTAATCTTCTCAGACATATCTGGGCGAGTCCTTCGAAGCTTCTGCTTGACAAGAGGACTATCTTCCTTGAGAGGTAGACGGTGTACCACAATATCTGTATCAAGACCAGGCATATCCTCGTAGGACCAAGCAAAGATATCCGCATACTCTTTCAACATATCAATAAGTCTCTGCTTCACACTATTCTCAAGCGCAGCCCCTATCTTGACTTCTCGGACCTGCTCTTTAGTGCCAACATTTACCATCTCAATCTCCTCCTGATGCGGCTGAATCGCTTTCTTTTCCTGTTTCAATAATCTGGCCAACTCATCGGGAAGGTCACAATCTTCATAAGCTTCCTCCTCGGCTTGGTAGATCGGATTGTCGAAATCATAATGAGCAATAGCGGAACTGTTACCAATGGAATCCGTGGTAGTGGAACATCTGCATGATTGATGTTTTTATTTTAGTTTTATTTTTAAGCTATGTGCAAGTGTGTGCGAAAACATTGCCATTTAAAGGAAAAAAGTTTATAAGAAAGACAAAGAACAAAACATTTGAATGCAAAAACGTCCTTTTATTTCATGATTAACTTTGAAAATGCAAACTGCATGGCCCTACAAATGATTCACTACGCCTTGGGCAGAGCGTAGGAATTATTACATGATAAGAAAAGTAAAAACAAGAAATTTACTCCTGAGCTTGTGTGACTTGAATGACATCTTCAATTGTCCAGTTGCGAGGCATCTCCCCAGGAATACCTGGACGAATCCAGCTATCAAAATCACAGTCACTATCCACCTCTTCACCATTGACAATGGCGTCAACCTGACCGTCTTGAATGACACCCCCACTCACGAACTTGATCGGGCTAAGGATACTAAACTTGGGCGATGCATTCTGCCTTCCAGGATTGAAACCAAGACCATTCTTATCAAATTTGGGATGCACGTCAATTACTTGCCCCCAGCCTTCCACCTTTCCAGTCTCAACAACAACCTGAGCGTCTTTCAAAGAAGACATAATCGTTTCTGGCTTCGTTATCTCATAAGGAGGAGTTCTCACAGCATTTACAGCTTCAAACGCTTGGAATGGCGTCTCATGTATTTCACCTTCGATCTCCACATACCGGAAAGAAGACAAGTGACTCACGATGTAATCCTCCTCACCACAAACTGTCACCACTTTACCGTCAACCGGATACTTCAACTTCTGATGAAGAGTGGATGTCACAGCACCAGCCTTGTGAATCCACGGTCGTCCCAACAAACAACAGTAAGCAGGTTGAATATCCATCACATAAAAGGTTGTAGTAAAGATCTGAGGACCAATCTGGATTGGTAGATCTACCTCTCCGAACACAGACCTCCTTGAACCATCAAAGGCGCGCACTACCAACTCACTAGGCCTTAACTCCACACCGGCATAGTCAATTCTCATTAGAGCTGATTTGGGAAGCACGTTCAAAGAAGACCCAGTATCAACCAAAACACGGGACAAAGTCGTCCCCTTACACTCAATCGAAATATGCAAAGCCTTGTTATGGTTTCTCCCTTCTGGAGGAAGATCATGATCCGTAAATCCCAAACCGTTCCCAGCGGAGATATTATTGGCTACCGCCTCTAACTGATTCACAGATATTTCATGCGGAACGTAAGCACCATTCAGAATTCTCAAGAGAGCATCCCTATGACCTTCTGAACACATCAACAGTTGCAAGATAGAAATCTTTGATTGGGTCTGGCCCAACTGCTCAACAACTTTGTAATCAGATTTCCTGATGATTCTCAACAATTCTTCTACATACTTGGAAGATACATCATTATCCGGTGCCCCATTCTGAGTCGGAGAATTCTGGCCAAGTCACATGGAATTTTGTAAGTGCTTTAGGGATTCGAGCAATGCAAATGGTGCAATGCTCAAGATAGACAATGTCTTGCTTATCCCTCGTTCGGGAGCCCCAAGCAATTTCAAAGACTTGTAGATCTTGACATCACGACCAAGTTCCCCGGAATAGAACTCACACCTAGTGTCATCGTCATCAAGCATAGAATTTGCAAACATCAACACAGTACAGAGCTTAACCAGTTGCAAATAAAGCAAGCATGGAAGCAAATGAGCATAAGACGAGTCTTCAAAAAGAACCCCAAACTGAGCTTTCATCTTGGTCACCCCACAAAGTTGTTCCATGAATGATCTTTGAACACACAATAAGAACAAATCAAGTCTCTGAGTCTCGAGAGAATACCAAGTCCGAATAAGAAATCCTTGATCCTGAACACCTGTTATGCATGAAATGTATGAGATGCATGATATGAATGCAATGCCATGTTCATTCAATTTCCAAGGAACCCTCATGTTTTGATTTTTTTAGCAAGTAAGAGATGGAAAAGCCCGACACGAGACTTAAAGATACGATTCCTTGGAAATGGAAGGAACACGTATGCTAGTATGCTAGTTATTTTTTGTACATCATTTTTTTGGAAAGTAAATATGCAATGATGCAAAGTGGTGGGACTTGTTGCCGCCCACCAGGCATTCTGGACTGCCGGTAACACACATAATACAGAGCCAAAGGTTCGGCCCCAAATGGTATACCATACGGAACATAGAATGTCAATTCACGGAACCAAAGCCCGTAGTCACTAACACACTGGAATAGAACACAGATCACCACTCGAACAAGAACCATAGTACCCCACGAACAGGAACCAATAGTACACTCGAACGAGAACAGCGGTAACCCACGAACAAGAACAACGGTAACCCACGAACAGGAACAAAAGTACACTCACGAACAAGAACCAAAGTCACCATCAGTGTACCTGTTAAGTAATGATTGATTCCCGCCCCACTCACGGGTAAATCTAGGCCAAGGTAGGTCAAAAAGCCAACAGAGGATCGAATGTAAGCGTTATCATACGATATTGCCTCATTCCACCAAGCTCTGCCCGTGGATACGTGATCAGATCAATCAGGCATACGCCTTCTGTCCGTCACGGCCACTCTAGTCCTAGTTCCTATGGTATCACTCATAGCTTGGGTATTGGGCCTTTTACCTCTTGAAACACCCACCCAACAAACAGAGATCCAGACAGTCCAGAATATGATGCAAAAAGTAAAAGCGCACATAGAATGCAATGCAAACAGATAAAATATGCAAAGCAATAAAAACACCCAAAGATAAACACACAAGCGCTAGGATCGACTCACTAGGTCCGGACCAGCAACAGGTCAAGACGTCCCCAGCAGAGTCGCCAGCTGTCGCTACCGCGAAAATTAACAGAGTCACCACTAACATATTTATCCTGAAAAGGAAGGGAACGCCAGCAAACCACAAAACAAAACAACGGTCTCACGACCAGAGAAAAAGGGTAAGGGAGTCGGTTACGCGAGGGGAAGGTGTTAGCACCCCTCGCGCCCATCGTACTCGATGGTATCCATGCCTGTGTCTAAAGCTATGGGTGTGTAACAAATCTACGCTAATCTGGACTAAAATGAATGCAAAATGTAGGGAAAATAAAGGATTATGCTCGCACGGGCCCTACCCCGCTGCCTACGTATCTGTTTTGCAGAATCAGAGCTACCGTAGCTCGGCTAACTAATTTCTGTTTGTTTTGTGTTTTTTAGGTGAACGAGTTACATTCACACTCCGCTGCTCGACCTTTGGAGACTTATGCTCGGGAATGGAGCGGAAATAACAAGCTCTTAAGAAAAGAAAATCAAAGAGTGTGGTTTGTGTTTTAAAGAATGCATGAGGAAGACCTAAGCTAAGGGGGAAAGCTTGCTACCTAATGTTATCATACAAAGGGTACAAGTCTAAACTAGCCTATCAACCTACGGGGAGAAGCGAAAGCAAACAAATAGCACACAAACGAGCATCCGCTCGTAAAGCAAACAAACCAACGGCACTGGCCGAATGGTAGAAAGGCGGTCCCGCCATAGCCAAGGGGAGCAGCTCAACCCAAGTCAACCAAGCATTAGACCTCGTGAAAATGATCGGGCCATAGACAAGAGGGCGGACCCCTCTCAGCAACCAAGCCGTCACGGATCGTAAAGGAAAACGGTGCGTGCGTACACCGAGCATCAACGTCGAGCGACGCGAGCTATAGGAAAGGCGGGGGTCCGGCTACATGAACCCTTTTCCTGACATACTCGATAACAAGATCTTGTGCAAGTTCGGAAGCGAGCAACGCGTAGCATGCGCATACCAAACGGACTCGATGAGACTAGGCGGGGGTTGATTACGAACCCTTGACCGCATGCCTTCCATGAGGACTTAACGGAGTGCCATATAGGACTTATTACACCGTGACTCCCTGCCGCAAAGCACAAATATAAACACACCAACAAAAACAGAGCCTCTTTCGAGGGCTTGGCCAGATGCATGTCTAAGTCCTACTTCTCATGTTAAAGGATGATGCGGGGAGGCGATAAAGTGCGAGAGAAATAAAATGAAACGGGATCAATACCAAACGGATGATGATCCGTAAACTAAAGAGAGGCGAAGCGAAGAAACTAGAATCCCGCAAGCGAGCTAGCAAAGCAAAAGCAAATGGTCAGCACACCGATTAGCCATAAAGCACACAAAGGTCGACACGCGCGTCGAGCATAATCAAGATACACCTGCAATAGTAACAAGCAAACCAAACAAGCAGATATAAAGCAATAAGATCGTGTCTCCAAGTCGAGAGCACGATACGAGTCAAACGAGATATAATCGTATTCCGCAAGTGAAGCGGAACACTCAAGCAATGAGTATCAATCGGTGACCGTCCAAAAGCCTTGCACACTAGCACACAAGTTAGAGATAACAAAACATCGCAATCGGAATTGCGTTATTACCTTCTAATCTAAAAGAAAAGGAATAACTAATGCAAACATGAAATGAACAACAAAATGTCAAGGGGAAAACAAAGATGAATAAACCACAATCAATCAATACCAATCATCTCACAAGATAGCACGTTTCACAAGCTTTCCAACGGTATAAAGAACGCGCAAATCGGAGTTACGAGCAAAAAGATATGAAAGATTGAAGTTAGGAAGCAAAGGAAGCAAAAGTAGGTCGACCTACCTTCGACCTAGGTCGACCTAACAGGTCCAGAAACGAAATAAACAGCTCCAGGTCGACCTAAACTCACCCTGGGTCGACCTAACAGTGCCATGGTCAAAAATGAAGGTTTTAGGTCGACCTAAACTCACCCTAGGTCGACCTAGCAGTGCCAGGATCAAAAATGAAGGTTTTAGGTCGACCTAAACTCACCATAGGTCGACCTAGCAGTGCCAAACGCCGAAAATTGAGTTTTCTCGCAAGGAAACATGATGCAATTCTTCATGAATGTTCAGCATACAAGCAAATATCAAACATGCAATGCTATGAGTCAAGAGCAAAGCACATTATTCAGCAAATTGATCGGTCTTTAAGAGCAAAATTAAACATTCCATCGAACAATTAGCATGCAAGCATTGAATCGTAGGCATTGTGATTATATCATCAAGAGCAATCGTTATCAAACCTCAAACGGCATCAATTTAGCGTAGGCATCATGAATTATCATTCCACAATCAATTATCACATGCTAGAACTCAAGATTAAGCACAAATGCTTCACACATTCAAATTATCGAACACTTAGCATGCAATTTCTTGGATCATAAGCAACATGCATGTAGCATCATCAACAACTCAACGGTAAATCTCAAATTCAATCAAATAATCAAGATCAACACAAATCGAAGCTGTCAACAAGCAATTATCATCATCAATTATCATAGATCCATCATCCACAATCAAAAATCTTCATGATCAATGTCGAATTAAGCAACAAATTCAATAATCTAGCAAGGTTTGTAGTGAATTTACCGGATCGAACGAAGAGAATGAGATCGAATGAACACGAACGCGAACACGACGCGAACACGAACGAAATTCAAGAGGTGTGAGGGAGAGAGTGGCGCGTGAGATCCTTTGATAGGGAGAGAGATGCGCGACACTTTAATCGGAGGAGAAGATCTTGATTTGTGCTTTGATCTTCATTTGTTCTTAAGATTTGATCTTGAATTGATGAAGTTTTTGTGAGTTTTTGTGGTTTTGATCCAAGCAAATTGAGAGAGAATTGAGAGAAAGTGTTTTTGATCTTTTGGGTGAAATTGAAGTTATGAGAGTCCTCTTTGATTTGTGAAGAGCAAAATGTTGATATATTGTCAACGCGAAATGTCCAAATTGCCCTCGGTGCGTCTTATTTTGGCTCATTTTTAAGGAAACTCGGTTCGGCTCTGAATTTAGGAACGAAACCAATGCCATTATGAAGATGACCAAATTTGTGGCTCATTGCCGCGAGAAGCACCTCAATCCGATAAGCGATGAAGAAAATACGCCCGTTTGAATGACGAGAAACGTCGATCCATCTGACGCGACTGTGCGAAATTTTGTGAGTACCGCTCAAAGAACTCGATAAAACCCCATCTTCGGCTCGAAATCTGAACAAGCATGTGTGACGAAGAATCGAAGCTAACAAAATTTCTGAGAAAATGCCGCCGGAATGGACTTCATACGATAAAAATCGAAAAAGTTATGAATTTTTGAACTCGGCGCGACATACCCGAAAACACACTTTTTACTGAAACAACGCGACGATCCTTAAAATTCTGGGAATTTTCTATGCATATTTAGCCTTCGGTCCGAACATATGAAATCTTGGTAATGATGCCACGGAGCTCCAGTTAAATTTTCAAGCGAATCCGGCGAGCGGATTAGGAGATATGAATTTTCCGAGGTCCGAAACCCTACATTCAGCACTGTTTTTTCACCGCGAATTCTCAAGTAATTTGCACATTTGACAACCTTCCTCAAAGAATTGGCTCCCGAGCCGAACACGAAAGTTGTAGATATCGTCGAAACAGCGGAGACACCGCGGGAACTTAGCTCGTATCACCTTCCAAATAGTATTTATGAATTTTCTCGTACTTTCACCGTTTAAACCGCTCTTTCACACTTTACCCTCCTAAACCCATGAAAACTCTTTATTATTTTTCTTCCATTTTTGGATGACGAAATAAACGTCATCATTAACTTATAGCTCCAATAAAGAGGGCAAATTTTGGGGTGCAACAATCCCATCAGAAACTAGAGATCTCTTGAAGAGAAGAAATTCGTTGATGAGCTTGAAGTAGTGCAACCTCTTGCTATGGTTGTGTGGAAGCCTCAGTTTCATGTTCTGACTGGAGACTTTCAGTCCTTATTCAACTGGCTAAGGGAGAATCCCTCTGAGAAAGCGCCAGATATGGCATACCCAGAAGTTGAATATCCTTCAGAACCTGCTGCTACTACACCTCCAAGGAATTTGGATGAGATCCTTCTGGCTCTTCAAAATGAAGATTTTGATATCCCTGCTCCAGTATATGCTGAAGCTGATGCTGAGACTCAAGGTGCTGAGAATAATCAAGTTGAAGAATTTCCTGCTCAGGAAAATCAAGATGATGTTCTCATGATTGATACTGTTGTTGAAAATCCTACGATTTTGAACGATAGCTGTGAAGCTTCTTCTGCTGAACCTTTTGTTCTGGCAAACACCATGAAGGCCCTTTAGAAGAATCAAGCTGATCTAGCTTCTCGTTTGGATAAGCATGAGGATGTTTACAATGAGTTTCGATCGTTTATGAAGACGCATACAAAAAGCACTTCTGAGATTCAAAACCTTCTGGCCAAAAGAGTTTCTAAGCTAGGCTAGTCGTATTGTGTATTGGTCTTAGATGTTTTCTTGTTTCTTGCATATGTTTCCTGCATCTGCTTTCAATCCCTTTTGTATCTTCTGATTAATTCTTGATGAATGAAATCATTATATTCTCTCTATGTGTCTTTTATCATCTGAATCTTTTATATGCTTTTTGATGTTATGACAAAAAGGGGGAGAAACATGATAATTGATTTGATTTATTATATCAGTTGCTGGGATTAAGTCTCAACATTCCTAACATTATTTGCAAGTTCTATGTCTTTGAGAGTTTTTGCAGGATTGAAGATATTCTGAAAAAGCTCAAACATGAGAAGCAAATACATGGAAAGTGAAATTCTAAAGAAGCATGTCATGGAAAATTGAAGCAAGCTTAGTGCTGTGAAGCTTCAAGATCAGAAGCAAGAAGAATGAATGTTCTGATATTCTCTTTGCAGAATATGCTCTAATACATTTTCTTCTCCTCTTTTGCTCTGATACATGTTCATTCTCACAAGAATGCTCTAATCATTTCATGCTCTGATTATTATCATCTAGTTTTCTATGAAACATTTAAGGATGTAAAGATGCTCTGATGATGCTCTGATACATTCAAGAATGTTCTGATACAAATGAAGTTCTGATACAAATCAAGCAAGCTATGATTCAAGAAGATATTCAAAGTTCTGAAGTTGTCCTATGGAAGCAAGAAGCAAAAGCTCTCAATATTCTGAAGATCTAGGCAATGTGAACGTCTCGAATGAAAATGGAAAAATACTCTGGGAAGTATTTTTATTCAAAATTCTTCTAGTATTTATTTCAGAGGGGATTGTTAATCTCAGGGGGAGACATATTCACACACACAGCTTGGTGCAGAGCATCTTCTTGTTTTCTGACCTTGAAGTGCTTCTAGCGTGATACCATAAGAACTTCAGTGCTTCTGCTTCTGAACTCATGTTCTTCTGATGCTTCAATAGACCATGTTCTGATTCTGCTTGACCATCTTCCGATGTATTGCGAGAGCATGTTCTTATGTTGCAATCTTGAACTTCTTGAGCCATAGCTTCTTAGCGCTGATTTGTGCATACTCTTTATATATTTCCTGAAATGGAAAATGCATAGGATTAGAGTACCACATTGTCTTATACAAAATTCATATACATTGTTATCATCAAAACTAAGAATATTGATCAGAACAAATCTTGTTCTAACAATCTCCCCCTTTTTGATGATGACAAAAACATATATAATTGATAAGAATTTGCAATCAGAATATCAGATGATTAAAGACAATTACACAGATATAGCATAAGCATATAATCAAAGTGTGTGAATATGTCTCCCCCTGAGATTAACAATCTCCCCCTGAAATAAATACTAGAAGAATTTTGAATAAAAAGACTTCCCTGAGTATTTTTCCATTTCAGTCGAGACGTTCACATTGCCTAGATCTTCAGAATATTCAGAGCTTCTGCTTCTTGCTTCCATAGGACAGCTTCAGAGCTTTGAATTTCTTCTTGAATCATAGCTTTCTTGATTTGTTATCAGAACTTGATTTGAATCAGAACATTGTTGAATGTATCAGAGCATCATTAGAGCATCTTTACATCCTGAAATGTTTCAAAGCAAACCATTTTGATAATAATCAGAGCATGATATGATCAGAACATGTATCAGAGAAAAAGAGAGAAGAAAAGAAATGTATTCGAGCATATTCTCCAAAGAGAATATCAGAACATTCATTCTTCTTGCTTCTGATCTTGAAGCTTCACAGCACTAAGCTTGCTTCAATTTTCCAAGTCATGCTTCTTAACAGAATTGCTTTTCCCCGTGTATTTTCTTCTCATGTTGAGCTTTTTCATAATATCTTCAATCCTGCAAAAAAATCTCAAAGACATAGAACTTGCAAATAATGTTAGGAATGTTTAGACTTAATCCCAGCAGCTGATATAATAAACCAAATCAATTATCGTGTTTCTCCCCCTTTTTGTCATAACATCAAAAAACATTTAAAAGATTCAGATGATAAAAAAACACATAGAGAGAAGATAATGATTTCATTCAATAAGAGTTAATTAGAAGATACAGGAGGGATAACAAGCAGATGCAACAAAAACAGATGCAAGAAACAAGAAAACATCGAAGACCAAAACACCATACGACTAGCCTAGCTTAGAAACTATTTTGGCCAGAAGGTTTTGAATCTCAGAAGTGCTTTCTTTCTGCGTCTTCATAAATGATCTAAACTCATTGTGAACATCTTCATATTTATCCAAACGATAAGCAAGATCAGCTTGATTCTTTTGAAGGGCCTTCATGGTGTTCTTTAGAACAGAAGGTTCATCAGAAGAAGCTTCACAGCTACCATTCAAAACAATAGGATTCTCAATAACAGTTTCAATCATAAGAACATCATCTTCAGCTTGATGATTCTCAGCACCTGGAGTCTCAGCATCAGCTTCATCATATATTGCGGCAGGGATATCCGAATCTTCATTTTCAAGAGCCAGAAGGATCTCATCCAAATTACTTGGAGGTTTAGGAGCAGCAGGTTCTGAAAGATATTCAACATCTGGATATGCCATATCTGGCGCTTTATCTGAGGGATTCTCCCTTAGCCAGTTGAATAAAGACTGAAAGTCTCCAGTCAGAACATGGAACTGAGGCTTCCACACAACCATAGCAAGAGGTTGTTCTTCAACAAGATCTTCTGCAAGCTCATCAACAAATACTTTTTCTTCAAAGCAATGCCTACACCCGAGAGGACTGAACCAAAATTCTTCATAAGGCCTGAGAATTGCAAGAGGACCTGGTGCTTCTGCTTCACAAGCCTTCTGAAGCTTTAGAAACTCAAAGTTGATCTTTCTTCTGAAAATATTCCAGAGATAAAGCAACATCATCCATCCTGGCATGATGTGCTGCCTTCAAAGCCTCTAAAACTGTCTGTACCTTAAGTTTTAACAATTCAAAACGTACACCAACATGAAGTTCTCAGCGGGATTTCATTCTGGTGATAGCAGAATTTGGTTTCAGAAAGAAGTAAGGTTGAGGTTCTCTATCAAGAGACACTAATAATTCTACTTCATCTGATTCATCGTCTATCACCACAAGCTCAGGTTCAGGACGAGGTTTGGGTGTGAAGTTGCAGTCATGAAACAATTATTCTAAAGAATCAGAACTTTTAGATTCTGAGATAGGTTAATTGTTGGTAACAGGGTTGGCAATGGGGGAATATCTTGCATGAGGAGGAGGTTGAGAGATGGAGATATTTGTTTGAGGGGGAAAAAGAGTTTGAAGGGGATGAACTTCAAGGATAGGTTCATCAATGGGATGGTTAGAAGCAAAATGTGTGATGGGTGAAGAAGGAAGGGTAAGAACATTGATGTGTTGAGGTGAAATGGCAGAGGCTGTTTGTGGTTGATTTTCTGGTTGAGAGGTAGCAGGAACTTCTGTTGGTACAGATTTTGAACTTAAAACTGGTACAGAGTTAGGTTCAGAAATATGAATACCTAAAGAGATCTTCTTCTGAGGCCTCTCAGAAACAACTTCACTTGCCTTTCGCTTCTTCTTCGCATACACAGATTTTATCTTTTCTAGAGAAGTTTCTCGCCTTCTAACAGCTTCCAGCTGTTCTTCTTCTGTTGCTTCTACAACAATCTTTCTTGCTTCCTCATCCATCTTCTTCTTCTTCTTTTTCTTCTTCTTCTCAGCATCCTTCTCATCATTCTTCTCATTATTTTCTTTCTTAGATTTCTTCTTTTCCTTTCTTTTCATAGCATTTTCTTTTTCTTCTTCTTATTCTTCACTTTCTACAATAACCACTTCATTTTCTTCAGCAACAACTTCTTCTTGATTTCTCTTCTCTTGGCTTACAGAAGGAAGATCTAGCTTGCGCTTTGTTCTTCTTTCCTGATGAAAAGCAGCTTCTGGAACATCTTATGGAATATCTTTTGATACTTCAGCCTTGGAAATAGAAAGCCTTTGGCCACTGATTCCAGTAGGAGCATCAATACCACCATATTCCCTAAGAACGTTAAGATAGTGAACCTTAACTTCTGGTAATTCATTCCTGAAAAACATTTCAAACTAAGCTAGAACAGGGCCTCTTCTGTTCCTAACTCCTGGAATAGGCTGAGGAGCATGTTCAAGAGCTTGAATAAGACTCATCTTCCTCAAGGTATTTGCATTCAAGACACTTCCAGTGATAGTGACAAGATCCTTGATGATTCCATCAGCTTCCAATTCTTCAGCAGTCTTGGTTTGAACCAAAAGATTGGTAATGATTCTTCCAAAAGGAATAACATTGACTTTCTTAGTTATGTTCGCATCTCTAGTATCTCTAACAGCATTCCACATATGATTGAAAATGATGTAAGGAGCATCAACCTTCTTCTGAGTACCAATACAATACATGATGTATTATTGGTCTTTGTTTATGAAGTTTGGGGAACAGGTTAATTTTTTGTGATAGAAACAACCTAGAAGAATCTTTGTCCAAACCTTGTAGATGTCCTTCAAATCCTTGACATTCTTCGTTTTCGTCACATATGGGTAGAGTTCAGCGTAAACATGTGCCCATTCTGTTCTTCGATCAGATTCAAAAGCACCTACCGGCTTTATCAAGTCAAACAATATTCTCAAAGTTTCATCAGTGATGGAAAAGAATCTTCCATGAACATAAGAAACTATTGCTTTAGGAATGACGAACGCATAAGCCTAGAACTCTTTTACCAATTCAGGATAGACTGGTCTACAGAACTCAAGAAACAAGGAAGACCATTATTGAAAGACCATATTATCTCTGATATGGTACCCATGTTCTTCCAAATTATCAACGTCAACCATCAACTCACAAATCACTTCTATCCATCCCGAGGAATCGAGCAAGTGACTAACAGAGTAAACAGTTGTTCTTCTTCTTCTTGTTGTTGTTGTTGAGAAGAGGAACCAACATATTATGATGAAGAAGCAACCATTAACACAGAACTGAGATTCTTCTTGCGTTTAGGTTTAGGGTTAGATAAAATGGAGAAGAGATTGCAGAAATGCATACAAGAAGAGAGAGAATGAGAGCGTAAAAGAGAAAATGTTATGATGTGTGATGTTTATATAGGGGCGGATTTGAAAAATAATGCAATGAAATTATGAGAATGAACAGTTACAGAATCAAGAGAATCAAATGCATTAACGAGGTATGACGTTAGGTGGGATAACGTGAAAAATGAAATGATTCGCATAATTACCTAGGGCGGCGTCTCATCAGTTGCACGCGCGCTTGTTCCTTTAGAGTGAACACATGTTCATCTTCTGGAAAAGCTAGTGACAGCTGTATTTGCTTTGATTTAGCTTTTGATGAAAGTTAGAACTTCTCATCTTCTCATTCTGATCATAGATTCGTACTGCTATTCTTCAGGAAAGATCTTGTTCTGATAGGATCTTCTTTCTTTCCAATGATGACATCTTCTGTATGAGCAGAATTGAGTCTTGAGGATCTTCTGATAGTTGGCTCTTCAGAAATACTTAGATTCTCAAGAGAAGCAGCAACTTGATCTTCTGATACTTTGCTTCTTGGTTCTTCAGCTTCTGATATATCAATATCTAAATCTGCAAAATTCTCAAAGTGCTTTGGCTTTTTAAGACCAAGCTTATCATCAAATCTGATATTGATTGATTCTTCAACTATCAGAGTTTCAGTATTGTATACTCTGTAGCCTTTTGAGCGTTCAGAATATCCAAGAAGGAAACACTTTTGAGCCTTAGAATCAAACTTGTTCAGATGATCTTTAGTATTCAGAATATAACAAATACATCCAAAAGGATGAAAATATGAAATGTTGGGATTTCTGTTCTTCCACAATTCATAAGGAGTCTTATTGAGAGTAGGTCAGATAGAGATTCTATTCTGAATATAACATGCAGTATTTATTGCTTCTGCCCATAAATGCTTAGCCATATTGGTCTCGTTGATCATGGTTCTAGCCATTTCTTGTAGAGTCCTATTCTTTCGCTCTACAACTCCATTTTGCTGTGGAGTTCTAGGGCAAGAGAAATCATGGGGAATACCATTTTCTTTGAAGTAAACCTCAAAGAATCTGTTCTCAAATTCGCCACCATGATCACTTCTGACCTTTATGATTTTCTCAAATTCTCAGATTGGATTTGAGTGCAGAAGTCAAAGAACACTGAATGAGACTCATCCTTGTGCTTCAAGAACTTTACCCATGTCCATCGACTATAATCTACAATGACTAATCCATATTTCTTCCCTTTGACATATGTTGTTTTGACTGGGCCAAACAGATCAATGTGCTGAAGTTCTAAAGGCCTTGAGGAAGAAACAACATTCTTAGATTTTAACGCAGGTTTTGAGAACTTCCCTTTCTGACATGCTTCACAAAGAGCGTCTGATTTGTATTTCAGATTAGGGAGTCCTCTGACCAAATTAAGCTTGTTAATCTGAGAAATATTTCTCAAACTAGCATGGCCTAATCTTCTGTGCCAGACCCACTGTTCTTCGCTAACATAAAGAAGGCAAGTAACCTTCTGATCTTTAAGATCTTGCAGATCATTCTTGTAAATGTTATTCTTTCTCATGCCAGTAAATAGTATTGATCCATCCTTCTGACTTACAACCTTACAAGACTTTTGATTGAAGATTATGTCATAACCATTGTCACTTAATTGACTTATGGACAATAAGTTATGAGCTAATCCATCTACAAGAAGTACATTAGTTATGGAAGGAGAGTTACCAGTACTTATGGTTCCTGAGCCAATTATCTTGCCCTTATGATTCCCTCCAAACTTGATTTCTCCTGCAGATTTAAGCACCAGGTCTTGGAACATAGACCTTCTTCCCGTCATATATCTGCAACATGGATAATCTTTGCCTTAGGTACCCACATCTTCTTGGATTCTTTCTTGTTAGTTTTCCTCAAGTTCTGATTGAACTTGGGTTTAGCATGATAAATAACAGGAGGAACATTATGATAATCTCGATTCTGAGTTACATGATATTTCCTAGGTTGTGTCACATGCTTCTTAGTGTGTGCTATGTGAAAGCTTTTAGCATGTGAGGTGAGTCTTATATCATGGGAGTGGCCGTACTTGAATTGGTCATACAATGGCTTGTATGAGATTTTCATATCATCCACAGATTCAAGTTTGTATGGGGTTTCACCCTCATAGCCTATGCCTACTCGCTTGTTTCCACTAAGAACATATATCATAGAGGCAAGTTGACTTCTTCCAATACATCTTGATAAAAACTTTCTAAAGCTCAAGTCATATTCTTTCAGAATATTGTTCAGACTTGGAGTAGACTTTTCAGAACTTGAAGGAGATCTAACATCTTTGGATAATTTTAAAACTTTTTCCTTCAAACTAGAATTTTCCACTTCAAGCTTCTTAGTCTCAGATTCAAATAGCTTTTTTAGCTTTTTGTATTTGACACTAAACTGAGCCTTGAGTTCAAGAAGTTCTGTTAGATTAGAAACTAACTCTTCTCTAGACAGTTCAGAAAATACCTCTTCTTCAGAATCTGATTCTGATGTGGATTCTGATCCATCATCAACTGTGGCCATCGGCGCAATGTTTTCCTGCTCATCTTCTGATTCAGATTCTTGATCAATTGAGTCAGAATCATCCCAAGTTGCCATAAGACCTTTCTTCTTATGAAACTTCTTCTTGGGCTCTTCTCTTTGGAGCTTTGGGCATTCACTGTTGTAATGTCCTGGCTCCTTGCACTCAAAGCATGTGACCTTCTTCTTGTCAGATCTTTTGATTCCAGAAGATTCACCTCTTTCAGGCTTCTTAGAGCTCTTGAAGTTCTTGAACTTCCTTTGTTTTCTCTTCCAGAGTTGGTTCACCCTTTTAGAGATCATGGACAGTTCATCTTCTTCTTCTGATTCTAATTCTGATTCTTCAGAATCTTCTTCTTCAGCCTGAAATGCGTTAGTAAATTTTTTATTTAAAGATTTTAACGCAATAGACTTACTTTTCTTCTGAGGTTCATTAGCATCCAGCTCTATTTCATGACTCCTTAGAGCACTGATCAACTCATTAAGAGAGACTTCATTCAAGTTCTTAGAAACTTTGAATGTTGCACCATAGGACCCCATCTTCTGGGCAAGCTCCTGATGATCTTCTTGACGTGATCAGCTTTGGTGTATCCCTTGTCAAGAACTCTTAATCCAACAGTTAGAGTTTGAAATCTTGAGAACATTGTTTCAATGTTTTCATCATCCTCCATCTTGAAGGCTTCATATTTCTGGATTAAGGCAATAGCTTTGGTCTCCTTGACTTGGGCGTTTCCTTCATGAGTCATTTTCAATGATTCATAGATATCATGGGCAGTTTCTCTGTTGGATATCTTCTCATACTCAGAATGAGAAATAGCGTTCAGCAGAACTTTCCTTGATTTGTGATGATTTTTGAATTGCTTCTTCTGATCACCACTCATATCTTTCCTGGACAACTTTACACCAGCAACATTCAAAGGATGTTTGTAACCATCCACAAGCAAGTCCTAAAGGTCACCATCTAAACCAAGAAAGTAACTTTCCAGTTTATCTTCCAATATTCAATGTTTTCACCATCGAATACTGGTGGTCTGGTGTAGCCATTGTTTCCATTTCCATTGTTGTACTGCTCAGTAGAGCCAGATGTAGATGTATATTTTTCACCAGCCATTTAAGCGTGTGTTTTTCTCTTCCTGAATCTTTTCTAACACGGTTAACTGCTTGCACCTTAGAACCGACGCTCTGATGCCAATTGAAGGATAGAAAAACACTTAGAAAGGGGGGGGGTTTGAATAAGTGTGACTTTAAAAACTCTTAAGATAAAAACAATTGCACAATGATTTTTATCCTGGTTCGTTGTTAACGAAACTACTCCAGTCCACCCCCTTAGAGTGATTTACCTCAACTGAGGATTTAATCCACTAATCAATCTTGATTACAATGGTTTTCCACTTAGATAACCTCTAAGTCTTCTATAGTATACTGATCACAACTTGATCATTCTAGGAACTCAAACGCTTTGACAACTTCTAAGTCTTCTAGAGTATTCTGATCACAACTTGATCACTCTAGGAACCTTCTACAAATGAATGTAAAAACGATTACAAGAGTACAATCTGCTTCTTATAAAGCTGTAATCACAACTGTGATATTTCTCTTAAGATCTAAGCTTAACACTCACTAAATATTACAAGTTATGTGAGGTTGAAGACGAAGTTTGAAAGCTTTTCGTTTCAGCAGCGTTTCAGCAAGATGATAGCTTATTCAGATTTAGTCAAGTGTTGTAACCTTTGCTTCTCATCAGAACTTCATATTTATAGGCATTCTGAGAAGATGACCGTTGGGAGCATTTAATGCGTTGCGTATGTCGTACAGATTTGCATTTAATGTTTCACTCTTTTGTCAACTACCTCGAGCCTTGCTTTTCCTGCTTTTAATGACTTTGCCTTTAATAGCTTCTAACGTTCCTTTTGTCCGTCAGCGTAGCCTGCCATCTTGTACTTGATTCTGATTCTTATATTTTGTTGAAACAACGTTTGAATATTCAAAGTCAATACAGCTTGGTGCAGAGCATCTTCTTGTCTTCTGACCTTGAAGTGCTCTAGCGTGATACCATAAGAACTTCAGTGTTTCTGCTTCTGAACTCATGTTCTTCTGATGCTTCAATAGACCATGTTCTGATTCTGCTTGACCATCTTCTGATGTCTTGCGAGAGCATGTTCTTATGTTGCAATCTTGAACTTCTTGAGCCATAGCTTCTTAGCGCTGATTTGTGCATACTCTTTATATATTTCCTTAAATGGAAAATGCATAGGATTAGAGTACCACGTTGTCTTATACAAAATTCATATGCATTGTTATCATCAAAACTAAGAATATTGATCAGAACAAATCTTGTTCTAACATTAGTTAGCGTCGGTGTCATGCTCTGATAGATGTAACACTGGGGAACACGATGTTTTAAGTTGGTGATATAACTCTGTTTTGTTTAAATTATTTTGAGGATCATAGCCTTGATGACGCGGTACTAGTTTGATGATTTATTCCGCTGGGTAAACATGAGATGTTTGATTTATGAATTATGTTGAGATGTTTCTTCACTGAATGCATGACATATGACCGATGTTGTTTAATTTTGTTATGAATTGTGACACCCTTGTGCATGTTACTCCGATTTATTTAATTAATTGTTGCGGGGTTTAGAAGGGTGTTACATTTCCTGCGGAAATTTAGCTAAAATCCGCAAGAAATTCATGTATTTCTAGTATTTTTTATTTGTTTTTCTTTGGAATATAAGGTACAATGAAACTGAATGATATTGTTTGATTGAATGTAAATACCTACCCAAATTCAAAGGTATTAAAGTGTACACATAAAAAGATAAAATATTATAATGTTTAATGGTTAAATCATAATCACTTATATTATAAATAATTTAAAGAAAATATTAATCATAGATCTAATAAATAAATTATTTTAATTGGCATAAATAAATTCAAAAAGTTACTAATTATAAATTTTCTATAATTTTAATAATTTAATTGACACAATATTTTAATTATAATGTTATTTCTTTTAACTATTATTAGTATTAGAGCTTGTTTTAACATATATAACATTTAACTTTTTAATTAATAAAATTGTTAGTATAATTTGTCATAAATTTTAGAATCTAGTTAAACATATATTTTGGCTAAAAATGTAAATATTCATTTCATACTACTACTTGATTAATAGGTCACTCACAATCAATCATGACCATTTTAATTATTTTATATTAAACCAATGATTATTTTAATAGTTAAACATGATAGAAAAATAATTCGATTTCACCATTATATCCTTCACCATTAAACTTTAAACTATAAAAAGGTTACTGTGAACTTTTTAATACATTCTCACCCATCATACCACATACTAATGTGACATCATTCATTGATCGGAATTGTCTGACTTTAAATCTTCAATATCAAATTATGTGTCTCAGATGATGCTATGCGTATTTAATTTTGGTAAAACAATTAAATAAACTAGTAGAAGCATATATTTGGGATGGCCAGAATACTAGGCTAGGCTGGAGTAACCTTTGGATTGAATGTGATCGCAAAAATGCTATGATTTTTTTTTTCTTTTCTGAGCCTAAGATGATTCCTTTGATGCTTGAGGGAATGTATGGCTCCATTGTATCTCAATAACATTTAATATGAGTTTTATCATCTCAATTCTCACATGTCTAACCATTGTGCGGACAAGAATGCGAATCTTGGATTGACTTGCAAGCCAAATCATTTGGTGAGATGAGGTTACTTTGGAAGGCTTGTAATTTCACTAGGGATTGAATATTTCTCCTTAGCTTTGGTTTCTCTTATTGTGAGGTTTTGGTTATTTCCATTCTTTGTATGATCTTATATTTTCTCATTTTCTTTTAAAAATAAATAAACATGAATAATATACATCTAAATTCAAATAATTTTTTAAAACTATTTTGTATTTAGATATCATTGAAAAATCGACTCATTATTAATGGTCTGATTAGATGATAATATAAAGTACGATCATTATTGAGATTTATATATTTGACTGGAATAATTTTTTGATCTTATAAATTATTTACATTTTAAAATAAAAAAAATATAAATCCCAACCCTAAACAAAAATATCATAAATAATTTATTATATTAAAAATAACAAGGTGAGAACAGTCAAAAACATGTAATGCTGGTTTTTAAACTAAGCATTTATGCTATAGTTGTTAAATTAGTGTCATTAAGACTATACAATGGAAGTGTCTGGTCCATTTAAAATAATTGAGTAAGGTGGATATTTAATTTTAAGGTGCAAAAGTAAATCCAAAAGTGATAATTGATTCATGAAATCTGATTAATGCTAGTGCCCTACCTATAATTTTTTTAAACTCATTCAAATAATACTATGTTTAATGACTTTGAATTGTCCATAAAGAGGCACTTCTTTTCTTTTAGAGTGCGTCTTGTTTAAAAGAGAAACTAGTAGAAGACCTGTGCGTCCGCACGGATAATTCATATCTTAATGTGAATAATATAGTCTAAATGAAATTTAAAATCTTAAACATTTAGAATGAAGATTATTGAATTAAGATTAAAAAAAATATAAGATCAATATTTAATAAATTTGTTTTAGAGAGCAGTATATAAAAATACCAAAATAAAATAGAATAACAATGATAAAAAATTGTCTTTAAAATGACTTTAAAACAAAATGACTCCAAAAATTTGATAGTAGACTGAAAAGTATAGAAATACAATAATAATAATATACTAAGTAATGCATAGATAGTGCATTTTGGATTATAAAAAAAAGCTACTTGAGATAAAAAAATACTTAAGAATATACTATGACAATTTAATTGAATTTAAATAAAAAGAAAAAGTGATCATAATTGAATCGTTTTAAAGGGTTAATAGTAGTTTATCCCCTTGTAATATGAGCGTGTTTTGGTTTACCCCCTACTGTTGCCAAAGGCAGGTTTTGGCAACAGTTTTTTTGAAAAAAACGTTGCCTAAAGGTAGGGAGGGGGAAAAGGAAAATTCGCTAACATTACAGGGGGGAGAATTACTATTAACCCCGTTTTAAATAAGGATAATATTGAAAAAAAATAATAAATATTATATTGATATTGTAATTAGACAAATAATTTGAGATAAAAATAAAATGAAAAAAAACATTTATTATGAGACAAATGGAGTATAAATAAAAGTTGAGCATACAATTGAATACAAGAATAAGAGTTTATTTGGCAAATTAAGAGAAGAAGTTAAAAAGAGAGAAAGTGCATAAAAAGATGAAAAGAGAGAAATACATGATAAATAGGTTAATTAAATTATAAGGAAATTAATTTTTATTTTTAAATTTTTAAATAAATTTTGCCAATTCACTTTTTATAATTTTTATAGTTTAGTATGATTTTATTATTTAAACCTTGTTTATATTTTATCATCAGTAAACAAAGTTATATTATATCACTTTATAGGGGTGGACATCGGTTCGGGCCGGTTCGGGTTCGGGCCCAAAACCCCAATCCGGCCCAACCCTCGGGTGGCATCTACTGGCCCAATTCCGACCAGATTTATTATCGGTTTTTTCGGGTTCGGTTTGAAACGGGTTCGGGTAGCTGGACCGGTTTTTTTCGGATAACATTTGCAATAGGGCCAGTATAATATTCAAGCCCAATTAATAAATTCATTAGGTTTGTTTTCTACTTTTTTTTTAATTCTTATTACAAGCTAGTAAATGGGCCACTCAAAATTCAAGCCCAATTTCATTTCAATATGATTTTATTTTAATTTTAAAAATGATGAAATTTACTAAATTTTTATAAAAAAAATTAACGATTATTTGGATAAAAAATACTAATTATTTCCAACAACATACTGGATACATTTTATATTAATATTACAAATTCTTCGCCAACTTAATATAAAATGGAAGATCAAAAGTTAGCACTAAATCATCACAATTAAATTTTAAATAAATATCAATAAATTACTTTAACTAAATATATACCTAAATCAACCAAATTATAATAACATAAATATCAATAAATGACTTTAATCATTTGATCCATTTTTTCAATAAAAATGAGATATTCACCAAACAAATTCCCCATCAGATCAGATAAATAAAAAATTATAACACAATAAATTCAATAAAATTCAGTCCATATTAAGTTCTTAAAAAATTAAAAAATCACATAAACACACATAAACACAAATACTGAAATCTTCTCACTACTAAGTCCAACTCATGTATGCTTGTTCATATGTTTTCCTGTACAAAAAAAGTAAGTTGAATTAGGGATAGAACCTCAAAACAGAATTTACATTCATAAAAGTTAGAAGCACATAAGCCACTGCCACAAGTTTTTGCTTTAACTTTACCAAAAAATGGAGGCCATAATTTACTGCAGTATTGTTGTGGTCAGTGGTGGAATATCTACTAGAATGATTAGTAATCATAATTCAAACACAACAATATACACCAAACTTACTATTATCTTTCAATCTGTAAGATCAAAACAACATTTTTTTAACACAAAACCACTATAGTTCATCAGATCTATAAATTACATATTAAGTTTAACACAAACCTTCAATTCTTTGGTCCTTCATCTGTAAAAAAACTCCAATTATCTTTCAAGCTGTAAATATCAAAACAACATTTTTTTTAACACAAAACCATTATAGTATCAGATCTATACATTACATATTAAGTTTAACACAAACCTTCAATTCTTTGGTCCTTCATCTGTAAAAAAACTCCAATTATCTTTCAAGCTGTAAATATCAAAACAACATTTTTTTAACACAAAACCATTATAGTATCAGATCTATACATTACATATTAAGTTTAACACAAACCTACAACTCTTTGGTCCTTCATCTGTAAAAAACTTCTATTATCTTTCAAGATGTAAGATCACAACAACATTTTTTAACACAAAACCATTATAGTATCAGATCCATACATTAGATATTAAGTTTAACACAAACCTGCAACTCTTTGATCCTTCATCTGTAAAAAAAACTTCTATTATCTTTCAAGCTGTAAGATCAAAACAACATTTTTTAACACAAAACCATTATAGTATCAGATCCATACATTAGATATTAAGTTTAACACAAACCTGCAACTCTTTGGTCCTTCATCTGTAAAACAACTTCTATTATCTTTGAAGCTGTAAGATCAAAAACCATTATAGATCATCAGATCCATATATTACATATTAAGTTTAACACAAAGCTTCAAATTAAGCAAACTTTAAAACCCTAATTTTAGACAAATCCTAATTATAGATCTTATTAACAGATACACAAACCTTAAATTTAAACAAAAAAAAGGGTAGAAATCACATAAACCAACTACTAACCCTTTGATTACTAAGATAAAATTATATAAATCTTCTATAATGTATCCTTGAATCCATCCAACTCCTTGAAAAAATATGATAAAGATGAACCTGTAAAATACCAAATAAACATTTGTTAGTTAAAATGATAACAATATTAAGTTTCAAAAATTACATATGAAAAAAGCTTTGTGCTTAAGAGAGAAATCCGAAAGCAAAGAGAGATAGGAGAAGGCATAAGCGTTTGTGACTAAGAAAAAAACAGGGAGAGAGACAAGAGATAGGAGGACGAGAAGAGGAATTGACGGCTAGGGTTTCCTTGTGTTAGGTTAATGAGGTATTTATTGGGCTTAAGAAAATAAAAATAACAGTAAACACCGGTCGGGTTCGGTTTTTTTTGGATTGGATTAGACCAACCGAACCGAACCGTTGTTATCCACTTAAAACCGGATGACCAACCCGTTTGACCCGCGGACCCGAACTTGACCCGACCGAAAGCCTTCGGATAGTATGGGCCGGTCGGTTACCATCGGTTGGTGTTATTTTGTCCACCCCTATCACTTTATATTAGGAATGATAATCTTCTATAAAAGGAAAAAGAGACATGCTATTTTTACACGATTTTTTTTACAACGTACTCCTATGTCTTACACCGTAGGTTCCAAATTAATTGTAATGGTGACACATTTTTCAAAGCAAGTAAGCATATTAAAATAAATAGAAAAGTAGATCATATAGTAAGCAAATACGGTGTAGTTGTCTTTTATGGTGTAAAGGTAGCATTTCTGAAGAAAAAATTATAGTACTAGGAGAAATTAGTGAACCACTGGATCTGCACAAAAAGGTTTACTCTACAGTCACTTGAAAATACATATAGGCAATCTGCCCTTTTAATATAGCCATTATGTATAAAGTAAAGAAACTGTAGGATCTCTTACTTTTCTGAAGGTTGCAGCAATAGGTATTCAAAAAGCTACTATATGGTTAGGCTTCATTTTCAACACGTTAAATGGCTAAATATTCTTAAAAAAATCATTCACAACATAACAAAATAATTAAAGGATTCCGTTTATATTGGATTAAAATGTACTATAGTAAATTCAGGATAGAAATATAGAGAAGCAAGCACTCAATTGACCAAGAAAGCTTCATATAATTGTCTGACATATTTGTATTTAAATACATATTAAAATAATATTTATAAATATTTTTTATTTGAATTTAATTGATTGTATCCTGTGCCACTTCAACAAAAAAAAACCACATATCTAAAATAAATGTTAAAATCAGTTATATTTCACACTTTATTCATACTCTATTAATATAATATTTATTTCTAAATATAAAACTTTAACATCTTAAATGTATTTATTATTATTTTGTGGTAACGACTCATATAACCTTCTTTTGGATGTATGCATCTAATAAATTTCAATTTTCAGAAACACTACACGATATTCTTTGACTTGTATATCCATCATCAGCAAGTGCTTTTCATATGTATTTTTAGAAATATATAACTAATTATTGTAGATATTCAAACATTAGACATGTATTTTATTTTCAATCTTATTATCTACATCTGTTATATAACATAATTTAATATGTTAGACAGATACAGTCACAATAAAGATATGCAATCTTTCTATAAAATAAGAAAAATAAATTATAGGGATTCTTCTACATTTTGTTACCGTGATAGAAGAAATAATCAAAGAATATTACCCACGCTATTATGTCTAGTGGTAGAAAGAAAGTTTACAAATTCATATTAAAATTAAGTTGTTTTTTTTTATAAGCAAATTGGAATTAAAAAGCACTCGGAGTGCTTAACCCAAAAACAAGAATACAAAAAACCGGTCGGTGAAACACATACAAACCAACCTATCAACAAATAATCCAACTAAAATCACAACGTGAAAAAACCCGGATCTAAGAACCACTCCTCTCGGGACCTATTACAAAAACACTTAAAGAAAACACTAAACCATTTCCAAGAAAGAGCTTTCATGCGAGATAAACCATCAAAGGATTTCACATCCAAGCCATTGAAAATAACTTCATTCCTACCAATCCACACAATCCAACAAAAAACTAGGCCGAGGAACCACCTCAAACCAACGCCCTCCGCTTTATCACAATGCTTCTCCATCCAACAAAGACGACCCACTATCGAATCAACCGTGGAATCGTCGATCAAATGCAACCAATAAAGAAAATTCCTCCACCAACGATTAGTAAAAGAACACTCAAAGAAGAGATGATTGAGATCTTCCTCGAAATTAAGACAAAAAGGACAATGAATATCATTTGGATTAACTAAAATGTCCCTCTTAGCTAAGTCAGTCTTGGTTGGTAGCCTATTCCAAATCAATCTCCAACCAAAAATAAGGATTCTACTAGGAACTTTGGTCTTCCAAAGACTAGAGAAAACCACACGTAAAGAAGGTTCCAAAGAGAATGTCGGAACAACACACAAGGAGAAAGAATCATAAGCATTACTATAACCGAAAAACCGGAAGCGTGACGCCACCACTTGAAACCATTATCTTCCGCCCTAGTGGGATGAACCGGAACTAGAAGAATCCAGAGTTTTTCAAACTGAGCCGCGGCTGCCCGATCCATGGGTCTAATAAAAGATGTCAAATGCCAACTCCAAAAATCTCCATTCCAAAACCCCATGTCCGTAATGTGAATACAAGATCACACTCATAAAGATGTTTTTGATTCATGGCAAACTCAACAAGCATACAAGCAACAAGGTACACAAGCAACAAGGTACAAGCAGAAGAACTCAAAGAAAAGCAAGCATTGATCACTCATAACAGAGCAGGTCAACCTACTATGCATATAGGTCGACTCAACACAAGCAAAATAAGAGGAACTCAGAAAAACAGCAGTCAGGTCGACCTACTCCCAACACAGGTCGACCTAAAATGAAGAAATTTACATATCATTCTGCTAGGTCGACCTACACAACAACTACAGGTCGACCTAAAATGAAGAAACCTACATATCATTCTGCTAGGTCGACCTACACAACAACTAGGTCGACCTAATCTGAGGAAATGTCACCAAAACGCATCTGAAGTGGATTCCGGTCGACCTACTTCTTTAACAGGTCGACCTAACTAGGAGCAAAATCATTTAAAGTTAATGCAGCTCTGTTAGGTCGACCTAAGCACCACAAGAGGTCGACCTAATTGATCAAAAATGCCAAAAAATTTGTTCTTCTCTTCTCCAACTGATAAGCTCTCATATATATTGTCCAAGGTTCAATTATTGTATGGAACACCAACGACTGAAAGATACACAAAGTCTTCTCATCTTCGTTCTTCATCATCTCCAACACAATTACACATAATCATTCTTGCGTTGAGGGTTAGTGATCAAGTTCGATAACGTCCATGGAACGGAATTGAAGATTCCTAGTGGGTGAAGATTTGTGGGGTTTTTGGTGAATAAAATCCGAGGGTTTTGTCGTCCAAGATAGGTGTTTCTTGGGGGTTTTTATCAAGAGGTTTCATCGATGATCCATCTGAGTGTGAAGATTGAAGAACAAGGGTTCAAGGCAATTCAAGACACTGCAGAAAAGGGATCAAGTGAAGCTCTTGGATCACCTTGATCTGGGTCAAGATTAAGGGGGAAGAAGATTCAAAGGATCGACAATTTCGGTTTATTGTTTATCGCTTTGATTTCTTCTTTGTATAAACTGCTTTCAACATTAATGAAAGATTTCCCAATTTCAATTTGGAATTGGGGGCAGACGTAGTCGTAGCGAGGACGATCGACGAACTGCCTGAACAAATATCGTGTTCTTGTCGCTTTTACCTTTTCATTTACATTCTGTTCATATTTGGTCATAATTGCAAAATTGATTAACGATTCAAGTGTTAAAATTGTGAATTAAGGTTCTGCATAAACATCACAATTCACCACACATTGAATCATCATCGATTTGAACATTATCACCAAGTGTTTGTCTTTTTGCTTATTCCATTATTACTGCATTGCAAACCAAAGTTTGTCAATTTAGAAGTTAATTGATTTTCAGCTGTGAAACGTATTGATTCGATATCATATCACTTCATCGTCAATCTCAATTATCTTGTGTTTTTGTCACATATATGACCCTTGCAATAGCGGTCCGGAATAGACGCAAGTCGATTCAGAACCGCTTTCGCTCTAGTTCAAAATAATTCCGAAAAACTTCGTGAGATCTATTCACCCCCCCCCCCCCCCTCTAGATCCTCAGGCCAACGTCTAACAAGTGGTATCAGAGCTTGGTTAATTTCGTGCTACGTGAAACACTTATTGGAAAGATGGCTTCCGGACCTAAAGGGGCTCATAATAGAGCTCCAGTTTTCAACGGTGAAAACTACGGCTATTGGAAGGATTGTATGTGTGTCCATATCAATGCAATTGATAGGAACATCTGGACAGCTATTGTTAATGGTCCCTTTCAGATCACCATAACAAATGCAGCTGGTGCAGTTGTTCCAAAACCAGAAAATACTTGGGATGCTGAAGATGAAAAGAGATATGCATACGATTGGAAAGCGAGAAACATTCTAATCTCAGCTCTAGGAGTTGATGAATACTATCGCGTTTCCCATTGTAGATCCGCTAAAGCTATGTGGGACACATTGCAAGTTGCCCACGAGGGAACGGATGATGTCAAACTAGCTAGGATCAATACGTTAACTCAAGAGTTCGAACTGTTCCACATGGAAGATGGTGAATCCATCGAAAACATGCAGAAGAGATTCGTTCACCTGAAAAATCGGTTAAATTCTCTTGATAGACCTGTTTCCAATGCAGTTGCTACTAACAAAATCTTAAGATGTTTGAACAGGGAATGGCAACCCATACTTTAGACATTACCACTCTCTTTGGGAAACTAGAGGAACATGAACAACACCTTAAATGCCTTGACATGCATGAGAAAAGGGCAAAGAAAGAAAAGAACATGGAGAAAGAGGTAGAGAAGAAGTCAATAGCTCTAAAGGATACAAGCTCCAAGACCTCAAGACAAGAGCTAGAAGATAGTGATACAAGTAATGACGAAGACTCCGATGATGAGGAAATGGGACTGTTTGTGCGAAGATACAACAAATATCTAAAGAAAAATGGAGCAAAGCATTCTGACAAAGGCTTGATCAACTATAGAAAGCAATCAAACAAGTTCAAACAAGATGACAACAACAAGGGAAAAATCAAAGGGCCTTGCTTTAATTGTGGGAAACCCGGTCACTACAAACCGGATTGTCCATACCTTAAGAAGGAAAAAGAGAAGAACCAAAGCAAAGGTCATAACAAATCTAAAAGAGCCTACATAGCATGGGAAAGTGATTCATCTAGTGAAAGCTCATCAAGCGATGAAGAAGAATTAGCAAACTTATGTTTTATGGCTCATCAACACAAGAAAAAGAAAGCTGAAAAGTGTCTTGACATTGCCGAAAGGTTGTGGTTCCTTGATAGCGGATGTTCAAGACACATGACGGGAGATATATCTCTTTTCGTTGAGTTTTAAGCAAAGAAAAAGGGGTATGTCACCTATGGAGACAACAATCGGGGAGCCATACTTGGTAAAGGAAGTGTAGTACACGTGTCTTTTGATGAATCTTATACAAAATATGTCGAGAAAGGTCTTTCATTTAATGGTGCAGGTCCATCCACTGAAGACATTGTCAGAGATAAGGAAGACGAGAATGAAAGTATTGTAAAGAAAGATGCTGAGAAAGAGAAAGATGAGTCTCATGATGAAAATGAAAAGGAAAGCATCTCAAATAATGAAGAACTTCCTAAAGCTTGGACAAATGTGAAAGATCATCAAATTGACAACATAATAGGAGACATCTCAAAAGGCGTTACAACATGCTCAAAGATAAATAACTTTTGTCATCATTTTGCTTTTGTTTCACAAGTTGAGCCGAAAAACGCTAAGGACGCATTACTTGATGAGCATTGGCTAATGGCCATGCAAGAAGAATTAAACCAATTTAAACGGAATGATGTTTGGGACATAGTCCCTCATCCGGGAGATCATCAAGTAATCGGCACTAGATGGGTTTTTCGTAACAAACTTGATGAAAACGGCGTTATTACTAGAAACAAAGCTAGATTAGTTGCCCAAGGTTACAATCAAGAGGAAGGTATTGATTATGAAGAGACATACGCTCCTGTAGCACGTCTCGAAGCTATTCGCCTCTAGCTTGCCTATGCTAGTTCAAAAGACTTCAAACTATTCCAAATGGATGTTAAAAGTGCCTTTCTAAATGGCTACATAAATGAAGAAGTCTATGTTGCTCAGCCACCCGGCTTTGAGAATTACATGTATCCCACTCATGTTTATAAGCTGAAACGTGCTCTATACGGTCTTAAACAAGCCCCTCGGGCTTGGTACGAACGATTGAGTAAATTTCTTCTTAGCCAAGGGTACTCTAGAGGTAAAGTTGACACTACTCTCTTTATTAAAAGAAAAGATAAAGATGTTCTCTTAGTGCAAGTATATGTAGATGATATTATATTTGGATCGACTAATGCAAAACTTGTCAAAGATTCTTCTAAGCTTATGCAGAATGAATTTGAGAAGAGTCTCATGGGTGAGCTAAATTTCTTCCTTGGCCTACAAATCAAGCAACTCAGTCATGGTACGTTTGTGAGTCAAACTAAATACTGTACAGAGCTGCTCAAAAGATTTGGAATGAGTGAAGCGAAGGAGATTAACACACCTATGGCAACAAACACTAACCTAGACAAAGATGAAAAAGGGAAAGAGGTTGATGTAAAATTGTACCGAGGTATGATAGGTTCACTATTGTATCTTACTGCCTCAAGACCAGACATTATGTTTAGTGTGTGTATGTGTGCAAGATATCAATCTTGTCCAAAAGAATCTCACCTCAAAGCTGTTAAAAGAATTCTGCGTTATTTACGTGGAACTACTACTTATGGCCTATGGTATCCAAAGGGAAATGACTGCTATTTGGTAGGATTCTCCGACTCAGATTTTGCTGGCTGCAAATCAGATAGAAAAAGCACCAGTGGAACATGTCATCTATTCTCAAATTCATTGATAAGTTGGCATAGCAAGAAACAAGTATCGGTTGCATTATCTACTGCTGAGGCAGAATATGTAGCTGCAGGGAGCTGTTGTGCGCAGATATTATGGCTCAAGCAACAACTTCTTGACTTTGGTATTAAGCTTGATCATATACCTATCATGTGCGACAACACAAGTGCAATAAACTTAAGCAAGAATCCTGTCCTCCACTCACGAACCAAACATATTGAAATAAGGCATCACTTCCTAAGAGATCATGTAGAGAAAGGAGACGTTATATTTGAACATGTAGAAAGCAAGAAGCAACTAGCTGACATATTCACCAAACCTCTAGCAATGGAGCAATACTTCAACATTCGTAGGGAATTAGGTAGGGATGTCAATTGCATCTATTAATGGGGATCCCTGTGGGGAATATCTGTGCGGAGATCCGAAGTTGGGGATTTTTTTCCCCGTGGGGATGGGGATGGAGGGAAAAGTTCCCCCGATAACACTTTGGGGCGGGGATTGGGAAAGTATCCTCCGTCCCCGTGGATTCCCCGACTCCGAAGATATATGTTAATTTATATATTTTATATATTATATAATTTTACAATGTATTAGAAAATGAAGAGTCATTAGAAGTTATAGATTTGTCACACATAACCAACCACTTGCACTGGACGACATCGGTATTGTGGTAGTAAATTAGTGGAAGCACGCTAGCAAGAATTATGTTACTATTTATTTATTTTTACATAAAAAATATTAGCAACATCAAGTTCTTTTGCTTTTTTATTTATTATTGATGCAAGATGTATTTTGATTTTTTTTTAAA
This sequence comes from Vicia villosa, assembly GCF_029867415.1. Taxonomy (NCBI): domain Eukaryota; kingdom Viridiplantae; phylum Streptophyta; class Magnoliopsida; order Fabales; family Fabaceae; genus Vicia; species Vicia villosa. The sequence continues at coordinate 45,186,223 of NC_081183.1, read as the reverse complement.
ATAAAGATGAAAATATATGCGTTTTAAAAAATACGGAAAAAAAAACAAAATACTAGTGTCATAGTATGTAAAAATTTTCTTAAGATTCGATCTCCGTGGATATCCGTGGGGATCTGTGGGGATGGGGATGGAGGGAAATATTCCCCCGTGGCGGGGATGAGGACTAAATTTGGGGGCGGGGCGGGGAGTGGAGAAGCATCCTCCGAACAATATCTGCCCCGTTGACATCCCTAGAATTAGGGATACTCGATATCTCTAATTTGGGCTAATTACGTTTGTTCTCTATTAATGTTATTCCTTTACTTTATATCTATTTTTTTGCTAACATTTCTCTTAGCGTAAAGGTAGTTCACTATCAAGCCAGGCGTGATTCCACATTGACCAAAGGCTGCCACTAAAGTTGACACCTACATATTGAGAAAGCGGTAACGTAACTGTTGTTCACTTCCAAAAATATTATTGATACTATAATATGCTATCAATTAACATGCTTAGAGTGACTTCATACATATATCTCTCTTGCTCATGTATGTGTTTCATCTTTAATGTACCTTTAAACATATTTGGCTCTCATGCTATCACTATCTACCTTTTATCTACTATACTATAAATGCTAGCGGTTTATCTATGTTTCTCTCGTTACTCTCCTCTTCTGTTTTTCTTGTATCTCTTTTGATGTTGTCAAAGGGGGAGATAGATGCTGAGTGTACGGGGGAGCTCAGCTGAGTGAATAGTCGCTGAGTGTACGGGGGAGCTCAGCTGAGTGAATAGTCGCTGAGTGTACGGGGGAGCTTTTACCACTTATTGCCAAAGCTTCTACTACCGGTTTGCCATCATCAAAAAGGGGGAGTATGTGAATACAAGATCACACTCATAAAGATGTTTTTGATTCCTGGCAAACTCAACAAGCATACAAGCAACAAGGTACACAAGCAACAAGGTACAAGCAGAAGAACTCAAAGAAAAGCAAGCATTGATCACTCATAACAGAGCAGGTCGACCTACTATGCATATAGGTCGACTCAACACAAGCAAAATAAGAGGAACTCAGAAAAACAGCAGTCAGGTCGACCTACTCCCAACACAGGTCGACCTAAAATGAAGAAATTTACATATCATTCTGCTAGGTCGACCTACACAACAACTACAGGTCGACCTAAAATGAAGAAACCTACATATCATTCTGCTAGGTCGACCTACACAACAACTAGGTCGACCTAATCTGAGGAAATGTCACCAAAACACATCTGAAGTGGATTCCGGTCGACCTACTTCTTTAACAGGTCGACCTAACTGGGAGCAAAATCATTTAAAGTTAATGCAACTCTGTTAGGTCGACCTAAGCACCACAAGAGGTCGACCTAATTGATCAAAGATGCCAAAACTTTTGTTCTTCTCTTCTCCAACTGATAAGCTCTCATATATATTGTTCAAGGTTCAATTATTGTATGGAACACCAACGACTGAAAGATACATAAAGTCTTCTCATCTTCGTTCTTCATCATCTCCAACACAATTACACATAATCATTCTTGCGTTGAGGGTTAGTGATCAAGTTCGATAACGTCCATGGAACGGAATTGAAGATTCCTAGTGGGTGAAGATTTGTGGGGTTTTTGGTGAATAAAATCCGAGGGTTTTGTCCTCCAAGATAGGTGTTTCTTGGGGGTTTTTATCAAGAGGTTTCATCGAGGATCCATCTGAGTGTGAAGATTGAAGAACAAGGGTTCAAGGCAATTCAAGACACTGCAGAAAAGGGATCAAGTGAAGCTCTTGGATCACCTTGATCTGGGTCAAGATTAAGGGGGAAGAAGATTCAAAGGATCGACAATTTCGGTTTATTGTTTATCGCTTTGCTTTCTTCTTTGTATAAACTGCTTTCAACATTAATGAAAGATTTCCCAATTTCAATTTGGAATTGGGGGCAGACGTAGTCGTAGCGAGGACGATCGACGAACTTCCTGAACAAATATCGTGTTCTTGTCGCTTTTACCTTTTCATTTACATTCTGTTCATATTTGGTCATAATTGCAAAATTGATTAACGATTCAAGTGTTAAAATTGTGAATTAAGGTTCTGCATAAACATCACAATTCACCACACATTGAATCATCATCGATTTGAACATTATCACCAAGTGTTTGTCTTTTTGCTTATTCCATTATTACTGCATTGCAAATCAAAGTTTGTCAATTTAGAAGTTAATTGATTTTCAGCTGTGAAACGTATTGATTCGATATCATATCACTTCATCGTCAATCTCAATTATCTTGTGTTTTTGTCACATATACGACCCTTGCAATAGCGGTCCGGAATAGACGCAAGTCGATTCAGAACCGCTTTCGCTCTAGTTCGAAATAATTCTGAAAAACTTCGTGAGATCTATTCACCCCCCCTCTAGATCCTCAGGCCAGCGTCTAACACGTAACCTTGCAACGAGAGTTATCGGCTAACAAGAACAACTCCGGAAACATAGTGTTTAGCAGATTTTTACACAACCAACAATCAATCCAAAAAAGAATGAAGGAACCCGAACCAAGCTTAAGGGAGATAGATGAAGCGAACCAATTTGAAGGAGTGACCGTAGAATCCGCACCTATCGAACAAAGATCCCTCCACCAAAGGGAAGATTTACTCCTTGAATTAAAAGACGGAGCCATGAGCATAGCTCTCTTTATATCGCCGTACCTACAAGAAAGAAAGTTAGTCCAAAAAAATTTTCCACCATCCAAGATCCTCCATTTCCATTTACAAAGAAGTGAAAGATTGAATCTTCTACGATGCTTCACCCCTAAGCCTCCCTCCTTCTTTGGACGACACACCATGTCCCAACTAACCCAACACACCTTCTTCCTTCCCTCCTCACCCCCCCATAGGAACGATCGTTGTATGTCAATAATCCTCTTTACAATAGCCTTAGGAGCTTTGTAGAAAGAAAAGGAGAAAATCGGTATACTAGATAAAACGGAATTCAAGAGCACCACTCTCCCTCCTATCGACAAGTGTTTGTGATGCCATCCACCTAATCTCTTCCTTAGTTTGTCCACTATAGGTCTCCAAGTCGAACATCTTCTAGGATTGATCGCCACCGGAATCCCAAGAAACACAAAAGAGGAAGGAGCTCCAATCTCGCAATTAAAAAAGGATGAAGCGGCTTGAATAAAGTTAGGATCCAAGTTAACCCCAAAAAGTCTACTTTTGGACAAGTTTACCTTCAAACCCGATGCAAGTTCAAAGCCTCTAAGGATGGCCTTAAACGTCCAAAGATTATTCCAAGAATCCTCACCTATGAGCACCGTATCATCCGTGAATTGAAGAATTTCCAATTTGGAACCAACGCCCACCGAAAACCCCTTAAACTCACCAAGAGAGGAAGCAACTTTAACCATGCCCTCTAATCCTTCCGCCACCAACAAGAAAAGAAAAGGTGATAGTGGATCACCTTGTCTAAGTCCTTTAAAAACCTCAAAATCACTAGTAGGACTACCATTCACCAAAATAGACATGGAACTATTCAAAACAAGCGCTTCGATCCAACCTCTCCATTTAACTCCAAACCCCATCCTTTTAAGCAGGTACCTAAGAAAATCCCACGACACACAATCATACGCCTTTTCAAAATCAACCTTTAGCATCATGCACCTTTTTTTGAATCTCTTAGCAAAGTCCAAAGATTCATTCAAGACTAGAACTTCATCCAACATGTTACGATTAGGTAGAAAAGCGGATTGACAAGAAGAAATAAGATTTCCCAAAACCATCTTCAATCTTGACGCCAACAATTTAGCCAATATCCGATACATACTACTAATGAGGCAAATAGGTCTATATTCCTCTAAAGACAAAGGATTGTTTACCTTTGTAATTAAAGCCAAGAAAGAAGCGGTAACCGCTTTAGGAAGAACGGAAAAAGCATGAAACTCCTTGACAAAATCAAGAATCTCTTTCTTTAGGAAAGGCCAACATGCTTTGTAGAAACCCATCGTGAATCCATCGGGCCCGGGACTCTTGTCTCCATCTCACTTTGAAATAACATCCCACACCTCCTCTTCCGTAAAAGGACTCTCTAAAAAGGACACATCTTCCTCCGAGAGGGAATTAAAGACAATACCATCCAAACGGGGACAAAAAACCAAAGGTTCTGCAAATCTACTTTGAAAATGGTTCTTGATCTCCTCTTTCACCAAATCTACTCGGTCAATCCACCCCCTTGAAGAGTTTAAACCCAAAAAAGAATTCCGTCTTATTCTAATGTTAACCATTTTGTGGAAAAACTTAGAATTAGAATCCCTTTCTTCCAACCATAACACCCTAGACTTTTGACGAAGAATGCTTTCCTTGAAATTAAGAGTTTCCCACATTTTGGAGGAAGCGACCGACCGCCTTAAAGCCAAATCTTCTAAATCCACCACACTACCATCGGAAGCTAAGATATCTAGAGCATTAAGATCCTTTCTAGCTTCTTCCACTTCAAGATTAAAGATACCAAAAACCTCTCTATTCCATTTCCTCAAAGCGGTCCTTAAAACTTTAAGTTTCTCTTTGAAACAAAATAACGCTTTCCCACGAACATGAATCTCATTCCAACTCTTTTCGGTGAAAGAAAAAAATTCATCATGCTTGGTCCAACAAGAAAAGAACTTGAACAGTTTCGGACCCCAATCCAAAGAATCGGATTTGAGCCAAATCGGACAATGGTCCGATAGCTCCCTCATCCCTACCACTTGACCACCCACTTCCGACAAAAGAAATCTATCCAAATGGCTCATAGCTCTACCATCGCCACTGAACCAAGTAAATCTCTTGCCGAAAACGGGAAGATCCACCAGCTCCATATTATCAATGAACTTAGTGGACCCATCCAATTCACCCCTGTTCACAACACCATTCACACTTTTCCGCTCAGCTTCTTCACGAACAGCATTAAAATCCCCCCAATAACCAAGCACCTTTCGGGAACCTCCTTTGTAAAGATTCTAACTCCATCCATAACTTCCTCTTCTTATCCAGAACACAACAGAATAAACATTGACTACATACACCAAAACATTTTTCCAGAAACCACACACACCCAAAAAGCCTTCCGCCTGAAAGCTATAACAAGAGTTGAAAGAGCCCTTTCTCCACAAAGTTAACAAACCTCCAGAATTACCAAGAGAAGCTTTAAAGGACCATTCTACATTTGTCCCACCCCACAGCTCAAAAATAAAATTATATGGAACCAAAACAGCTTTGGTTTCTTGGATAAAACAGAATTCGAAGCCCTCTTTACGAACCAAATTGCTAAAGGATCTACGTTTCAGAGAACTACCCAAACCTGCGGAGATTATAGGAGATAATATTCATGACTTACCTCCTTTGGTGCCTGCCTTCTGCTCTTTTAATAACTTGTCCCTCTGTTCCATAGAAATGATAGAATCCACCATGACCGAATCTGATGCTACCCCTCGAGCTCCAAACAGAGAAGCCTTCTCCCACAATTTTATTGCTATCTCCTCATTTTCTCTTGCCAAAAATCTATTATTGCCCCTTGTAACATCTTCATCAAGAATATCACCAAATCTTGAATCTGAATCACTGTTAGCCTGCACCGCTACCATTGCCCCACCATTATTTTTTCTGCCCACACCACCTTCCCCCATCGTCGCTTTAGATTTACGCAAAGGGAGAAAAGAGTTCCTAATGGCTATCGGATTTGGAGAGAAACCCTTTCCCGCAAGAGAATCTGCCTCTGACGAGCAAACTTCGAAGCTAGAAGAAGAAGAAGACGTCGCTCCTGCCGAGCCATAGATCTCAATTTTCCTTTTTTTTGGAAGGGAGGAAGGAACATATGAAGACGATGAAGGAGCCCCCACCAATGAATTCTCTGCAACTAACTTCGAACCTGAAAGAGGAAAATCTCGAGCTTTCTCGAAAGTGGAAAGTCTACAAGTTCTGGAACGAACCTCTAGAGATTGGGCTTTACCCAAGTCACTCTGTTGGCCCAACGAAAAACCAGTAATCGGGCCCACCTCCAAAGAATGAGTTTTAAAATTAAAATTAAACTCCACATCATCTTTATTAACATTAAGAATGGACTATGTTAGGTTTCAACTTGAACACAGATTCTGACAGACTTTAGCTTAATTCCTAAACTCTCTTGGGAGAGGAGTACTGGTGCCATGATTGAATGATTAGAGGGGCTTGTTGGACTTCACATGTTCAACCTATATTCAAACCAAATCTTTTGGTAAGAAAACCACAAACTAAACTTCCCAATATCAAAGAGAAAATAAAAAAGATAGTAACTATTTCCAACAAAAACATGTTTCAACTTAAGACTATACAATGGAAGTGTCTGGTCCATTTAAAATAATTGAGTTAGGTGGATATTTAATTCACTACAAGAAATAATTTAATTTGCCAGAAAATTTAGCCAGGGGCAAAGCACTTCACAAAATAATCAACGTTACTAGGGGTAAAGCCCCTCGCAAAGTGAAATTCAGAAAAACAAAATGAAAAAAATTTAGCTTGGGGTAACCCCTCGCAAACTAGAAAGAGGGAAAATTTAAATTTTGAAAAAATATTTTTCCGAGGGGCAACCCCTGGCAAATGTAAATGGCGCTAAAACGTCAAATCTGATATGCATTTTTGCATAAATTAGCGAGGGGCCACTCCTCCCAAAAAGCCATTATGACATTAGCGAGGGGATACCCCACGCAAACTTACTCACTCCTGCTCTTGCAGTCTGCGCGTGCCAGTTTGTGTTTCCCATGCAACATTTGAGTGAGGGGCTACCCCACGCAGAATTTGACCGTTTCATTAGCGAGGGGATACCCCTCGGAAACAGACACAGCATTATTAATGCGCACAATAACTCACCGCTTCAGTATTATTATTTATCACTTCTTCTTCCCTTACCTTCACACTCTCATTCTAAAATATCCAGAATATAATTATTCTTCCCTTCATCACTCTCTTCTTCTTCTTCCCCAGAATTCTTCCTCTCAACAATACTAGGTGAGTAATTTTAATTATTTCGTATATGTTAATTTTATTTTTAGAGTTAATTTTGAAGGATAGAAAAACACTTAGAAAGGGGGGTTTGAATAAGTGTAGTCTAAAAACTTGAATGATAAAAACAATTTGCACAGTTATTTTTATCCTGGTTCGTTGTTAACTAAACTACTCCAGTCCACCCCCACGGAGTGATTTACCTCACCTGAGGATTTAATTCACTAATCTCAACAGATTACAATGGTTTTCCACTTAGCCCACGACTAAGTCTTCTAGAGTATCCTGATCACAACCTGATCACTCTAGGAACAAATGCTTAGACACAAGCTAAGACTTTCTAGAGTATCCTGACCACCACGTGATCACTCTAGTTACAACTACTTAGACACAAGCTAAGACTTCCTAGAGTTTCCTGATCAACACTTGATCACTCTAGTTCCTTACAAATTAATGTAATCAATTCTAAGAGTATTACAATGCTTCTGAAAAGCTATAATCACAACAGTGATATTTCTCTTAAAGTTTAAGCTTAATCTGACTAATATATTACAACATCAATGTAGTGAGATTTGATGAAGATGAAGTTTGTGAGCTTTGATTTGAACAGCGTTTCAGCAGGTTTGTATTCACAGAAATTGTCAACCTTGCTTCTCATCAGAACTTCATACTTATAGGCACTTGAGAAGATGACCGTTGGGAGCATTTAATGCTTTGCGTATTCCGTACAGCATTGCATTTAATGTTTCACTCTTTTGTCAACTACCTCGAGCCTTGTTTACGCTGTGTCTACTGACGTTGCCTTTAATAGCTTCTAACGTTCCTTTTGTCAGTCAGCGTAGCCTGCCATCTTGTACTTGCTTCTGATCTGATGTTTGTGTATACAACGTTTGAATATCATCAGAGTCAAACAGCTTGGTGCAGAGCATCTTCTTGTCTTCTGACCTTGAAGTGCTTCTGAGCGTGATACCATGAGAACTTCAGTGCTTCTGCTTCTTAACTCAAGTTCTTCTGATGCTTCCATAGACCCATGTTCTGATTCTGCTTTGACCATCTTCTGATGTCTTGCCAGACCATGTTCTGATGTTGCATGCTGAACCTTCTGAGTCAGTGCTTCTTCCGCTAAATTGAGCATACTCTTTATATATTTCCTGAAAGGGAAATTGCAGTGTATTAGAGTACCACATTATCTCACACAAAATTCATATCCTTGTTATCATCAAAACTAAGAATATTGATCAGAACAAATCTTGTTCTAAAAATCTCCCCCTTTTTGATGATGACAAAAACATATATAAATGATATGAATTTGCGATCAGAAAGAGCAGACGGCTAAAGACAATTACACAGCTATAGCATAAGCATGTGAATATGTCTCCCCCTGAGATTAACAATCTCCCCCTGAGATGAATAATCTCCCCCTGAAATTAATACTAGAAGAATTTTATAAATAAAAGACTTCCCTGAGTATTTCAGTAGAGACGTTCACATATGCTTGATCTTCAAAACATTCATGACTTTTGATTCTTGCTTCCATAGGACAGCTTCAGAACTTGAATTTCTTTGATCATCAGAACATCCACAGCTTCTGATTCCTACTTCCATCGGACAGCTTCAGAACTTGAATTTCTTTAGATCCTCAGAACATCCACAGCTTCTGATTCCTGCTTCCATCGGACAGCTTCAGAACTTGAATTTCTTTAGATCCTCAGAACATCCACAGCTTCTGATTCTTGCTTCCATTAGGACAGCTTCGAAGCTTGAATTTCTTCTTACATCACTTCATGCTAGATTGTATCAGAACATTGTTGAATGTACCAGAGCATCATCAGAGCATCTCTACATCCTGAAATGTTACAGAACAAAGCTAAACGACAAAATTCAACATGAATGAGTCAGAACATAGAATGTGTATCAGAGCCACATAATATGAATCAGAACAAATAGACATAATGTTTCAGATCATATTCTATCATCAGAAGATCTGAACATTCTTCCTTCTTGCTTTTTTTGCTTCTGATTCTGAAGCTTCATAGCACTCAGCTTGCTTCAAGAATCCAAGAGCTTGATTCTTTAGACTTGCTTTTACTCATCTTGTTGCTTCTTATGTTGAGCTTTTAAAGAGAATCTTCAATTCCTGCAACAACAAAACTTAAAGCATAGAACTTTGCAAGTTCTGTTAGTAATGTGGGGCCTTTTTACCCGGTAACTGATAATATTAATCAGATCATTTATCACATATTTCTCCCCCTTTTTGTCATAACATCAAAAAACATAAAAGATTCAGATGAAAAACAAAAAGAAACATATGGAAGAAAAAGATAATTATGACAAAAGAAGTAATTAGCACAGTTACCTAAGTAGGCGTCCCCTCAATTGCACGCATGCTTTTCCAGAAATAGTGAATACATGTTTACCATCTGGAAAGACTGGTGACAGCTGTTTTTCTTTAAAGAGATTCTGAATCAACTTAGACAATGAAACGTTAGTAATAACAGAATCACTACTTCTAATTGATTAAAAACAGAACTTCTTATAAAAGACTAATCCAATCATATTTCAGAACTTAACCATACATAAGATCTTCTCATCTTCTCATTCTGGGCATAAATCCATACTGATATTCTTCAGAATGAACTTAAACCTATCTTCAGCAAGGGGTTTTGTAAAGATATCAGTCCATTGATGGTCTGTATCCACAAAGTTTAAAGATATAACACCCTTTTGAACATAGTCCCTTATGAAATGATGTTTAATCTCAATATGTTTAGCTTTTGAATGTAAGATAGGATTCTTTGATAACATATAGCAGAAGTATTATCACAGAAGATAGGAATGTTACTCTCATATATCTGATAATCTTCTAGCTGACTTCTCATCCAGAGCATTTGTGTGCTACAACCAGCAGCAGCAACATATTCTGCTTCTGTTGTTGAGAGGGCAATAGTAGCTTGCTTCTTGTTGTACCATGAGATCAGATGACTTCCAAGAAATTGACAACTTCCAGAAGTGCTCTTCCTTTCAATTCTATCTCCAGCATAGTCAGCATCACAGAATCCTACTATGTTGTATTCTTTAGATTTTTTGTAGACTAAACTAACATTAGTAGTACCTTTCAGATACCTCAAAATTCTTTTAACAGCTGTTAAGTGAGATTCTCTAGGATCTGATTGGAATCCTACACACAAACAAACACTGAATAAAATGTCAGATCTAGAAGCAGTTAAATATAGAAGAGATCCAATCATACCTCTGTACAACTTCTGATCAACCTTCTTACTTACCTCATCCTTACCTAGGACACATGTTGGATGCATAGGAGTTTTGGCTTCTTTGCTTTCAGAAAGATTAAACTTCTTCAGAAGTTCTTTCACATACTTCGTTTGATGAACATAGGTTCCATCAGAAGTTTGGTTGATTTGAATCCCAAGGAAATACTTGAGTTCTCCCATCATGCTCATTTCAAATTCAGCCTGCATAGACTCAGCAAACTCCTTTCCAAGTGTAGCATTAGATGTTCCAAAGATGATATCATCAAACATATATTTGACAGATTAAAATATCCTTTTTAAAGGTTTTACAAAAGAGAGTAGTGTCCACTTTTCCTCTAGTGAAACCATTTTCTAGAAGGAAAGAACTTAAACGTTCATACCAAGTTCTGGGAGCTTGCTTCAATCCGTATAATGATTTCTTTAATTTAAAAACATGATTTGGAGACTTGGAGTCTTCAAAACCAGGAGGTTGATGGACATAAACTTCTTCATCTATATAACCATTTAAGAAGGCACTCTTGACATCCATCTGATAAAGAGTGATGTTATGTTGAGTGGCAAAAGAGATTAATAGACGAATAGATTCTAACCTGGCCATTGGTGCAAAGGTTTCTGTGTAGTCAATCCCTTCTTGCTGACTATAACCTTGAGCAACCAGTCTGGCTTTGTTTCTTACCACTTCTCCCTTCTCGCTTAGCTTGTTTCTGAATACCCACTTAGTGCCGATGATGTTAAATCCTTTTGGTCTAGGAACCAAGTCCCATACATCATTCCTTGTAAACTGATTGAGTTCTTCTTGCATGGCAATTATCCAGTCTGGATCTTCTAGAGCTTGATCAACAGAAGTTGGCTCGATCAAAGAGACAAGACCTAATTGACAGTCTGCATTGTTCTTAAGGAATGCCCTTGTTCTGATGGGATCGTCTTTCTTTCCAAGGATCACATCTTCTGAATGAGCTGATGCAAGTCTGGGTGATCTTCTGACTGTTGGCTCTTCAGAAATCCTGAGATTCTCTAAAGATGCGGCAACTTGATCTTCTGATCCATTGCTTCTGAGACTTTCAGCTTCTGCAGCTTTGCTTCTTGGTTCTACAGCTTCTGATTTGACGATATCTATATCTGCAAAATTCTCAAGCTGCTTTGGTTTTTCAAGACCAAGCTTATCATCAAACCTGATATTGATTGATTCTTCTACAATCAATGTTTCAGTATTGTATACTTTGTAGCCTTTAGAGCGTTCAGAATATCCAAGAAGAAAACACTTTTGTGCTTTAGAATCAAACTTACCAAGATGATCTTTAGTATTCCGAATAAAACACACACATCCAAAAGGATGAAAATATGAAATGTTGGGCTTTCTGTTCTTCCACAATTCATAAGGAGTCTTATTTAGAATAGGTCTTATAGAGATTCTATTCTGAATATAACACGCAGTGTTTATTACTTCTGCCCAAAAGTGCTTAGCCATATTGGTCTCATTGATCATGGTTCTGGCCATTTCTTGTAGAGTCCTATTCTTTCGCTCTACAACTCCATTTTGTTGTGGAGTTCTAGGGCAAGAGAAATCATGGGCAATACCATTTTCTTTGAAGAACTCCTCAAAGAATTTGTTCTCAAATTCGCCACTATGATCACTTCTGACCTTCATGATCTTGCACTCCTTCTCAGATTGGATCAGAGTGCAGAATTCAAAGAACACTGAATGAGACTCATCCTTGTGTTTTAATAACTTTACCCATGTCCAGCGGCTATAATCATCTACGATGACTAATCCATATTTCTTCCCTCTGACAGATGCTGTTTTGACTGGGCCAAACAGATCAATGTGCAAGAGTTCTAACGGCCTTGAGGAAGAAACAACATTCTTAGACTTGAATGCAGGTTTGGAGAACTTGCCCTTCTGACATGCTTCACAAAGAGCATTTGATTTGTATTTCAGATTAGGGAGTCCTCTGACCAGATTTAGTTTGTTAATCTGAGAAATCTTTCTCAAACTAGCATGTCCTAATCTTCTGTGCCAGACCCATTGCTCTTCAGAAACAGACATAAGGCAAGTCACCTTCTGCTTCTCAAGATCTGAAAGATCAATCTTATAAATGTTGTTCTTTCTCTTGCCTGTAAATAGGATTGAGCCATCCTTCTGACTTACAGCCTTGCAAGACTTTTGATTGAAGATCATATCATAACCATTGTCACTTAATTGACTTATGGACAATAAGTTATGCGTTAATCCTTCTACAAGAAGTACATTAGTTATGGAAGGAGAGTTACCAAGACTTATGGTTCCAAAGCCAATGATTTTGCCCTTCTGATCTCCTCCAAACTTGACTTCTCCACCTGGTTTAAGCACCAGGTCTTGGAATGTAGACCTTCTTCCCGTCATGTGTCGCGAGCACCCAGAGTCCAGGTACCATGACATTTTGCTTTATGTCCTCTTTGCAGCCAAGGATATCTGCAACAAAAAATATCTTCTCCTTAGGTACCCACAATTTCTTGGGTCCTTTCTTGTTAGTTCTCCTCAAGTTCTGATTGAACTTGGGTTTAGCATAATATTTAACAGGAGGAACAACATGATATTCTTTAGGTTTGTCATCATGATATTTCTTAGGATGTGTCACATGCTTCTTGGTGTGAACAGTGTTAAAGCTCTGTGCATGTGAAGTGAGCCTAATATCATGTGCATGGCCATATTTGAACTGATCATACAATGGCTTATATGTGATCTTCAGATCATCAATAGGTTTAAATTTATATGAGGTATCACCCTCATAGCCAAAGCCAAACCTTCTGTTTCCAGAAACACCATATATCATAGAAGCAAGATGACTTCTGCCAATACTTCTAGATAAGAACTTTCTGAAGCTCGAGTCATATTCTTTCAGAATATGATTGAGACTTGGAATGGATTTTTCTGTTTCAGAAGGAGATCCACTATCTTTGGATAGATTTAAAACTTTTTCCTTCAGTTCTGAATTTTCCACTTCCAGCTTCTTAGTTTCAAATTCAAACTGCTTTTTCAGCTTTTTGTATTTGATACTAAGATGAGCCTTGAGTTCCAGAAGTTCTGTTAAACTGGAAACTAACTCTTCTCTAGATAGTTCAGAAAATACCTCTTCAGAATCTGATTCTGATGTAGATTCTGATCCATCATCTTCTGTTGCCATCAGCGCGAAATTGGCTTGCTCTCCTTCAGAGTCTGATTCTGATTCTGATTCAAAATCATCCCATGTTGTCATAAGACCTTTCTTCTTATGAAAATTCTTCTTGGGATTTTCCTTCTAAAGTTTTAGACAGCCTTCTTCTTGTCAGATCTTCTGTCACCAGAAGATTCTCCTCGTTCAAATCTCTTTGAACTTCTGAAGCCTCTGAACTTCCTTTGCTTGCTTTTCCAGAGTTGGTTTACCCTTCTGGAGATCATGGACAGTTCATCTTCTTCTTCAGATTCTGATTCTTCAGGATCTTCTTCTTTGGCCTTAAGCGTTAGTGCATTTTTTAAAATTAGATTTTAATGCAATAGACTTACCTTTCTTCTGAGGCTCGTTTGCATCCAGCTCTATTTCATGGCTTCTCAAGGCACTGATAAGCTCTTCCAAAGAAACTTTATTCAAATTCTCGGCAATCTTGAATGCAGTCACCATTGGACCCCATCTTCTGGGTAAGCTTCTGATGATTTTCTTTACATAAACAGCCTTGGTGTAGCCTTTATCCAGAACTCTCAATCCAGCAATTAGAGTTTAAAATCTTGAGAACATCTTCTCAATATCTTCATCATCCTCCATCTTGAAGGCTTCATATTTCTGGATTAGAGCAAGAGCTTTAGTCTCTTTGACTTGAGCATTTCCCTCATGGGTCATTTTCAATGACTCATATATATCATAGGCAGTTTCCCTGTTAGATATCTTCTCATACTCAACATGAGAGATAGCATTCAGCAAAACAGTCCTACATTTATGATGATTCTTGAAAACCTTCTTCTGATCATCATCCATTTCCTGCCTCGTAAGCCTTACGCCACTAGCTTTCACTGGATGTTTGTAACCATCCATCAGAAGATCCCATAGTTCACCATCTAGACCAAGAAAGTAACTTTCTAGTTTATCTTTCCAGTATTCAAAGTTTTCACCATCAAATACTTGTGGTCTAGTATAACCATTGTTACCATTAAATTGCTCAGCAGAGACAGATGTAAATGCAGGTGGATTTGTTGGAATTTCACCAGCCATCTTTTACTGAAGCGTTTTTCTCTTCCTGAATCTTTTCTAAACACGGTTAAGTGCTTGCACCTTAGAACCGGCGCTCTGATGCCAATTGAAGGATAGAAAAACACTTAGAAAGGGGGGTTTGAATAAGTGTAGTCTAAAAACTTGAATGATAAAAACAATTTGCACAGTTATTTTTATCCTTGTTCGTTGTTAACTAAACTACTCCAGTCCACCCCCACGGAGTGATTTACCTCACCTGAGGATTTAATACACTAATCTCGACAGATTACAATGGTTTTCCACTTAGCCCACGACTAAGTCTTCTAGAGTATCCTGATCACAACCTGATCACTCTAGGAACAAATGCTTAGACACAAACTAAGACTTTCTAGAGTATCCTAACCACCACGTGATCACTCTAGTTACAACTGCTTAGACACAAGCTAAGACTTCCTAGAGTTTCATGATCAACACTTGATCACTCTAGTTCCTTACAAATTAATGTAATCAATTCTAAGAGTATTACAATGCTTCTGAAAAGCTATAATCACAACAGTGATATTTCTCTTAAAGTTTAAGCTTAATCTCACTAATATATTACAACAACAATGTAGTGAGCTTTGATGAAGATGAAGTTTGTGAGCTTTGATTTGAACAACATTTCACCAAGTTTGTATTCACAGAAATCGTCAACCTTGCTTCTCATCAGAACTTCATACTTATAGGCACTTGAGAAGATGACCGTTGGGAGCATTTGATGCTTTGCGTATTTCGTACAGCATTGCATTTAATGTTTCACTCTTTTGTCAACTACCTCGAGCCTTGGTTACGCTGTGTCTACTGACGTTGCCTTTAATAGCTTCTAACGTTCCTTTTGTCAGTCAGCGTAGCCTGCCATCTTGTACTTGCTTCTGATCTGATGTTTGTGTATACAACGTTTGAATATCATCAGAGTCAAACAGCTTGGTGCAGAGCATCTTCTTGTCTTCTGACCTTGAAGTGCTTCTGAGCTTGATACCTGTCATACCCCAAAATTTGCCCGATTGATCTATATCTTTTAATTCATCAAGGGCCAAAATTAAGAGTCATGGGGTTCGACATCCCTATTGTCAAACCCATCCTCTTATAAAATATCCTGAATCAAAATGGGGTGCAATTAACAGGTGTTTTGGGATCCAAACCTTGGGTCCAATTATTACAAGAGTCTTATCCTTTTTTGGATTATAGTTCTTGTACTAACATTTGTTTTCTGGTTATTATTAAAATGTTATTACTAATATCTTTATTACTAACTATTAATATTTAATATTGGTAATTTTTATTATTAGTATTAATATTAATAATAGGTGATATAATTTATTGGTAATATTATTAATCTTAGGAGGATTATTATGTATTGATTCCTATTAGGAGTAGTATTAGGCTGTAATTAATTAGATTTATTATTTTTTAGATTTTTAGTAATCATGTAGTATATTAGTATTTACTATTATTATTATCATATTATTGAAATAAAAAAAAAAGAGAGAAAAAGTCAAGCAAGGTTGGTCCAGGTCTTCACGGGCAAAGGGAGTGGATTGGCAAATTATCTCTTCAAATCTAAAAAAAAAAATAATGCAACAAATCTATATCTTCCCAATTAGTATGATTGAATTCAATTTTGAAACTTAAATTGTACTAATATATATATACAGAAGAATCCTAATGCAGGGGGGAGGCGGATTGGCCGAAAAAACATACGGTGCAGAGCTTCAAAAAAATTGCAAATCAGGGTGCCATGGCAGAAGCATATTAAAGACAATTCAAGGTTTCCCACGTATCCCAGAAGGTTTCTCGACATTCTCTGAAGAGGACTGCATCGTTATACATAGCCAGAACGTCCGAAATCGTCTCCTATAAACTCACGGTTTACTCGATATTTTTCGGTTCCGATTGCAATAATTCGTGCACCATAAATTAATTCTGAATATATATTTGCGTTTATATTGATGTGTTGAAGCTTTCTTGACAGTTAATTGAGTTTTGGTTGTTGTTTGGAGAGTCCACCATTGTTAGGTTTTCGGAGCTTTGTTTTGGGATCTAAGGTTACGGATAAAATTGGAGGAAACCGATGGTACCAATGGATTCGGAAGGCGATTTTAAGTCAGTCTATGTCCCTGCAATTTATTTATTTGTGGTGCTTGCTTGGACATGAATTCGCAGAGGCCATGGCTTTGGTTCGTGAAACAGCCGCAGCGAAGAAGAAGTGCACAGCGCACGTCTGGTTCTGTTTTGAATTTTGGCTCGTTTATTTTTCATATATTATAGTTCAGTGCCCCAGTTTTAACAGCATAAGAACGCAGCGCAGTTGGATTCACGCTGAAACTTGCATCCAAGAGGTTGCGAGATCGATCCTCAGCAACCTCAACTATTTTTCCTCAATTTTCTGGCAAGAGCAGGCAGCAGATCGGACGCTTCTCAAGCGTGAGTGCCCACCCTGCGTCTTTGTGGTCAGCCACTGGATCTTCATCAAGCAAGATCCAACGCATCAAAACTGAAGGAGCACACTATGGACTCTCAGCATGCCACACACAATAAAAACCAGGTTTCACTATTCTTTTATTTATTTATTTAGTCTGTTGTTTAAATATATTATTTAGATTAATTAGTTATATTTAAGTTAATTAATTTATTCGATTAGGATTAGGATATATTAATTAGGAAAATTAGTATTAGAACTTTATGCCCGATTATTTTCCCGATTAAATCGATTTAATTGATTTTGACTAATTTTAATAATTATAAACCATAAAAACCCTATAAAAGTTACCCACATATTAGGGTTCGCCCAATCCCATTGGCCATGTGGCCAAAATATTAGGATTCAATTTATTATTCGTTTCGACTAAATTTATTGGTCGCGATGGTTAATAATCGATTAATTTAATTAATCAAATCCTATAAATTAAAATAAACATTATTTTGCTAAATGGTTTTAACCATCTTATTGGTTATGATGATTAGCATACCTTATCAATTTGTTATTATTTGTAATCGTATTAATCGGTTATGAGAGGTAACAGTATAAAAATACAAATTCATAAAATAATAAAATACGTTAATTCATTATTAGTGATAATCGAATCAATCGATTTGAATTGGTAATGGTGCAAAACCCCAATCTTTTAACTATGGTGATCAAACCTATTGATCATTGCGGTTAATTGTGCCAAATCAGGGTTGTACGCCCGAAACATCTAAAATACACTAAACCACAATACTACAGGATTTTTATCTTGGGCAACTCAAAATGCCCTTTCAAATCAAATTCAAACTGCGATAGGCAATTCAAAGAGCCTCCAAACAATTTCAAAACAACTTCACACAATCTCTATAATCAATTCTAAGGCGTACAACCCTGTGCCCGAACTACGTTGACTCTGATTCTCCATAAGGAGATACGTAGGCACTTGGCAACAAGGCGAGTCCCCTTCCTCAAAATCTCAATTTTCCCCCTATTCACTTCATTAGCTATAAACCTCAATTTTTGCTATAAACCTTTACCTTAGATTCAAAGCCATAGGAAAGGGTTGAGGGTGCCTAACACCTTCCCTCGACCTGAATATAGTATCTTACCCTGATCTCTATACTGCGTAGGGTTTCCTATTCGCCCTTCAGAATAGGTGGCGACTCTCTAAGTTAAATTTTTAGGCAGGTTGCTACAGCTGGCGACTCTGCTGGGGACCACTTAATGGTAATTACTATGCTCCTATAGGTTTTGGCAGGGTTTAGGTTTGGCAAACTTTTAGGGTCTGACCAATTTGCCATTTTTAGGGTTTGGCTAACTCGCCAATTTTAGGGTTTATTTTTTATATAAATATTTAAATTTTTATTTATTTATTTATTTATAAATACATTTATTTCACCTCAATTTAAATTAATATTTTATTTAAATATTTGTTCTACTGCATTGTTATAAGCGGCCGGAATCCAAGGTTAGTTTTTAAATATTTAAATTTAAATTTATTTATTTATTTACAGCCTTAAACTACAGTAATTTAAATTTTTATTTAATTACTGTCATACTATATTGTCAAATTATAAGCGGCGGGACTTCGAGGTTAGTTTGTTTTTAAATATTCAAATTTAAATTCATTTGTTTATTTATCTACATCTATTTACAGTAATTTTATTTATTTATTTTATTATAATTTAAATAAATACTGCTTTGGTCGCTTATATACAATTGCTGCTTTTTATATTGTCGGGATATTATAAATTATTTGTTTAAACCCTAAGTGTGGGAGTTAACTTTGAGATCAATAGGGGAGTATGAATCTCCTACGAGTCTCATTGATAACTCCACTCGGAGTGGGTTGAGTATTCGGAAATGTCCAAAACGAGGCTTGACTTTGTTGAGGGCAGGACTGGATACTTGGCTGATCTCTCCGAGAACCTACCCCAAAAATTCGAACCTCATGGATAAAATGAGTTGTTCTAAAATCCGAAGAGACAAAAAGTCTCGGAGGCTACGAACGACCCCATGAGACCTTCTAGAACACTCCCAAAAAAAAAAGGGTAGGCTCCCTAGAGCCGTTACGTCGAACCTATGAACCTAGGACTTTTGTGTTTATGGGCTTATTATGTGTTTGCAACATATATACTTCGAATATCTATGCATTGCCATTTTGCAGGTACTCCTAAGTGGTCCCTAGCCTGTAGGGACACAAATTCCTAAAGACCATGTCTTTCCCACGAAGGACATCACCATCTACGCATCCCCTAGCCTGTGGGGATTTTATTTTTATATCCTTGTATTCTTACAACTACGCGTCCTTCCCACGAAGGACATTTCCATTAACGCACGTCAATTGGCCTCTCGATGGCCATGCGATTCGGTGATTGTCGTGAACGATCACCCCGTGCTTGCTACCACGTACTCCCTAGCATATAGGGATTTTCTGTTACATCCACGTGTTTTCACAATGACGCGTCCTTCCCCGAAGGACAACTTCACTAGCATGCGTTCGATTGGCCTCTCGATGGCTATGAAATCTAGTGACTGTCCTGAACGGTCACTCCATGCTTATTCCCGCGCACCCTCTAACTTGTAGGGTTTGGATCTCCATTTACACATCACATCCCTAGCCTGTAGGGATTTCTCTTCGTCCATATCGTCCTTAGATAGGTTGTGTTCCGCATAGAGAACCTTCCCACGAGGGACAAATTCATTGGTACATGTTGATTGGCCTCTCGATGGCCATGAGATTTAGTGACTGTCTTGAACGGTCACTAGCCGCTATCTTCTGCATACTCTCGAATCCAAGGGGTTTCCCTTAGCGTGTCATAACATTTATCCCGCAAATATTCCGAGAGGGTCTAATGTCGCCTCTAAGGCTATCCCTAGGATCATATGTTACACGTCTGCATTGCATACATGGAGTTACAATATAAGGAGTCTATCGCTTACGCGTGCATTTGCATCTTCATGCACTCATACATTCGCGTTTGCATTTCTATCTTCGCCCGCATCCATACCAACCGTGCTAGCCGGTTTCCCGAAACTCCAAAAAAAAATAAAAAAAAACTATGGAGAAAGGAGAATAAAAGATCTTGGTCTTACGAAAAAAAAGAGGATGTCTTCCGCTATGCCAACCACGTGTCCATGCCTTGTCATAACAAGATTACAAATACAATAAAGGTTTTCATCAAGCAAAGATTAGTTCAACAAAGAGTTCCCTCATAGATACACTCAAGATGTATCTAATCATAAAGGGGTCCATCTTAGAACATATCAAACTTTCAAGGACGCTCTACGATAACCTGGGGGCAAGGATTTGTCCAACTGGGGCAACACCCAGAACGAAGATGCTTAACTAAGAGGGAGAGAAGGCGCCGTGTGTTAACTCCACACCAAGGGGCAAAAGAGTCACAGGTTTTTCTATCAATCTACAAACCCTGAAGGTTGCAATGGTGAGATACTATCCTTAGGAAAAGCAAAAGAGGTTCAGTCAAGGGAAACTCATGAAGTTCCGATACGACGAAAACCCACCGCTAACAATTTGTTCCCGATAGGTTTGACGTGCCCAAGGAGAATTCGAGGTCACCTTCTGCTTCTACAAGTCCACGAACTAAGGAGTAAAACAAAGTCGACGGATTCACAAAGGAGATTGCCTTTAGGATTAATAGGTGTATCTTTCTAGTTGTATTTCCTACGATCACAAAACGCTATTTGATGTAAAACGTTGTACTTTTCGAATAGTAATTCAATACAATAATCATGCATGTTTTGAAATCAATTCTTTCGCTCCGCTCTTGCATTACTACGACTTTCCACTCGTACGCTTCTATTCTATTTTCAATTTCAAATCTAAGAGTATTAACAAACTTGAGGGAGAATGACGAACACAAATAACTAAGTCCAGCTAAACATATGCTTTCAAAGTAAGACCGAGCCGAGGATGTACAGGCATTGTTTCATTTCCCAAACAGTGGAGATATAAGGATGTTAATCCCTCGTTACCCCCTCGAGCCAGGAGTTGGAGTTTTGTTTCTACTTTTTCAAATAAACCTTGATTTTAACCAGGGGCAGGGTAGGTTTCAATTAATTCAATGGTGTATTTTGGTTGTCAAGAGAATCACTCAATCCAAGCACAGGATCAAGCAAAGCAAAGGTTCAAGCATAGTTTCTTCCTCGCATTCATCAAGGATTGAGGCGGTAATGGAGATAACATTCACAACAATCTTCTTCCTCATTACATCATTCAAGATCGAGGAAGTATCAAAGGCGAAGCTTACAAATCAAAGTCATGGCAGTCACAGTATTCAATATCCAAAAAAATCAATATCTCAAAAGGAGCTTTCAAAAGAAAAACGCCCGCTAAGTCAAAACAAAAATTCCATGAAAGAAAACAAAGATGACTTAGGCAAAAATTAGGGCATCCCGATGAATCAAACTCAAAGGAATTGGTTCATGCAAAAATAAGGGATAAAAAACAAAGGTGAAATACAAAGGATAAACTTGTGACTGCTAAATCATCAATGCTTGGATCTCTACTAAGGCTTCTGCTCAACTGAAACGATTCTCTTGCAAACAAAGCACAGTCATTGGATTAGTCGAATCTTTAGGACTTGGAGAACATCAAGGAGAAATGGGTGGGTTAAATAAATTTTGAGCCTTATATCCATTGTTTCTTAAAACAAGAACCAGGCCAAGTTACAACAGTTAAAAGTCCTAATTGAGGCAAGGTTAACCATGAAAGCATGTTAAGCAGGATTTGTTATACTGACTCCTATGTTTGTTAAAACTACTTCTATGCTTCTTCAAGCATTCTTTTCAAAACCATCCAGTCCTAATTCATAACGGACTTCGATTTCAAAACTTGCATACGCATTCCATTGGAGCTACTTCTCAAAAAGTACAACACCATCTACGAGTATACACTTAGCATCGAGGAAATCTCAAAATGGGTTAATCAAAGGTGATCATTTCTAATAGAGACCCTGGAGTCGGGGGAACCACATCTAGGGGGTTCTCCTAAACAGGGGCAAAAATTTCAAAGAGCACAGGGACATACAATCGAACATCCTATTAACTAGGGGCAGTCTTCCTAAGGTTCAATCGACTTGGGGCACATCTCAAAGCAATCTCAAACAGGGGCATGTCAGACATGGGAAGAATTCAAATTCAAAGGATAGACACTATGGATAACCTCCCATGACCTGGAGATCAGGGGCACACCCTTCAATCTAAACATCGAAGCATATGACAAGGCTATTCCCTGGGGCATTTCCTTCATAAGCATCTCTCTCCATGAAAATACTGGGGCAATGGATATCAAATCCGCAAGACACACGACAAAAGAAAAAAGGCGTTCTCGCACTTTACAACATCGAACAAATCTTTCTCCTAACTACGATCTTCAAAGTTCAAACAAAACAGGTATTGGGAAATCGCGCTAGCATCACACCCCACCTTACCCAACAACTTTACAACATTAGCAAAATATACACGCTTTGGTTATCAACAACCTATCATTGAAGCATCATGCAAATACATACAAATCATGCATTACACACATTGGTTGATACATTACACCACACCTTTTCGGGCAATCTTCTTTAAGACAAATTTCTATCTACTCTAAGAGCCTTTACAGATGGTTTTCTCTAGGACAAATTGCTACCATTTCGATAAATCATTTCAGATAGTCTTCTTTAAGACGAACATTCACTTCCATTCCAAAAAGACCTTTTCAGGTAATCTTACAGAAGACATTACTTCGTTCCACTCATTACGTCAACCAAACATACGCATAAGCATAAGCATACATAAACATTACAAAGCCAGCATAAGCATAGTCAGGGTATAAGTGCAAGCATGGAGTAAACAAGCTCAATGGGTTTAAGAAGATAAAAGCTCGGGATTGCATCATCATTGGCATACATACATACGCATTAGCATACGCATATCATCTAGTGCATTTACACATCACAAAAAGCCCAATTTCTATTGGCAGTCCAAACCATCATTAAACCCAGTTCCCTTCTGGTAATCAGTTCCCGTCTCACTATTACATCAAAATTCAAATCATACTACAAAAGCCTAGTTTCCAACCCTCGTGTTGTGATTGGTGTATTTTCTCTGACCCTCGAGTCGTGAGTCTCCGAACAGGTGAATCTTTTCCATGCAGGTAAGTTTGCTAGAACTATAGCAGGCGATCACTCTTATGCAGGTACGCTTGTCAGAACTATGGCAGGTAATTCCTTTGGTGCAAGTGATTTGTCCGAACTAGGACAAATGATCCTATTGGTGCAGGTGAACTTGCTAGAACTATAGCAAGCAATCCTATTGGGGTCCACAAACTACGAGTAGCTTACCAGCACTATGGTAAGTGAGAGATACAAACCGCGAGTAGCTTACCAGCACTATGGTAAGTGAGAGATATAAACTGCGAGTAGCTTACCAGCACTATGGTAAGTGAGAGATACAAACCGCGAGTAGTTTACCAGCACTATGGTAAGTGAGAGATATAAACTGCGAGTAGCTTACCAGCACTATGGTAAGTGAGAGATATAAACTGCGAGTAGCTTACCAGCACTATGGTAAGTGAGAGATATAAACTGCGAGTAGCTTGCCAGAACTATGGTAAGTGAGAGATACAAACCGCGAGTAGCTTACCAGCACTATGGTAAGTGAGAGATATAAACTGCGAGTAGCTTACCAGCACTATGGTAAGTGAGAGATACAAACCGCGAGTAGCTTACCAGCACTATGGTAAGTGAGAGATATAAACTGCGAGTAGCTTACCAGCACTATGGCAAGTGAGAAATTCACAAACTGCGAGTAGCTTACCAGCACTATGGTAAGTGAGAAATTCACAAACTGCGAGTAGCTTACCAGCACTATAGTAAGTGAGAAATTCACAAAATGCGAGTAGCTTACCAGCACTATGGTAAGTGAGGGGTTCACAAACTGCGGAGGCTTGCTGGCCATAGCAAGTCAATTACACAATCAACGGAAGGTCCTCGCTATTCCTTTTCAGGAACCTTTCCAGGAAGTCTTCTTTAAAGCGTATTCCATCCTTTCTAGGAGCTTTTTCAGGCACACAAGATTTTTAAACCGTTCTTCAATTGGGTTTATCACGTTAGTCCCTCGGCAGTGATATCTTCCAAAACATCATCAACAAACAATCAAAGGTGCTATCTTTCTTTTCAGAATTACTAACATACTTCGATTAACGTAACTAACAATCATGCATCATTTCAACTAACTAACCTCATTCATACATTACGCATATACATACATGGCTCTCATTTATTTTGAGAAGCTCACTGCCTCAGGCATCGCATGCATCATACCATTGCATAAAATTCAGGTTGCCTCGTTAGGCTATGCTACACAAAAAAAATCAATCATCTGGTTCTTTCCAAAAGGCGTGTGCTTCACACTTAGAAGAATGGCATTCACCTTGGGTGGCATCTGTAAGCCCATCTCCCGCTGAAGTCCTTCTTGATAAATGCAAATTTTAGGGCATTTCAGTGTCCAATCATCTTCTACCTTCAGATCACGATGGGCAGACGTGCCTATCTAAATTCTTCAGGTTTAAGAAGATTGAACAGGGGCAGCTGTCATACCCCAAAATTTGCCCGATTGATCTATATCTTTTAATTCATCAAGGGCCAAAATTAAGAGTCATGGGGTTCGACATCCCTATTGTCAAACCCATCCTCTTATAAAATATCCTGAATCAAAATGGGGTGCAATTAACAGGTGTTTTGGGATCCAAACCTTGGGTCCAATTATTACAAGAGTCTTATCCTTTTTTGGATTATAGTTCTTGTACTAACATTTGTTTTCTGGTTATTATTAAAATGTTATTACTAATATCTTTATTACTAACTATTAATATTTAATATTGGTAATTTTTATTATTAGTATTAATATTAATAATAGGTGATATCATTTATTGGTAATATTATTAATCTTAGGAGGATTATTATGTATTGATTCCTATTAGGAGTAGTATTAGGCTGTAATTAATTAGATTTATTATTTTTTAGATTTTTAGTAATCATGTAGTATATTAGTATTTACTATTATTATTATCATATTATTGAAATAAAAAAAAAAGAGAGAAAAAGTCAAGCAAGGTTGGTCCAGGTCTTCACGGGCAAAGGGAGTGGATTGGCAAATTATCTCTTCAAATCTAAAAAAAAATAATGCAACAAATCTATATCTTCCCAATTAGTATGATTGAATTCAATTTTGAAACTTAAATTGTACTAATATATATATATACAGAAGAATCCTAATGCAGGGGGGAGGCGGATTGGCCGAAAAAACATACGGTGCAGAGCTTCAAAAAAATTGCAAATCAGGGTGCCATGGCAGAAGCATATTAAAGACAATTCAAGGTTTCCCACGTATCCCAGAAGGTTTCTCGACATTCTCTGAAGAGGACTGCATCGTTATACATAGCCAGAACGTCCGAAATCGTCTCCTATAAACTCACGGTTTACTCGATATTTTTCGGTTCCGATTGCAATAATTCGTGCACCATAAATTAATTCTGAATATATATTTGCGTTTATATTGATGTGTTGAAGCTTTCTTGACAGTTAATTGAGTTTTGGTTGTTGTTTGGAGAGTCCACCATTGTTAGGTTTTCGGAGCTTTGTTTTGGGATCTAAGGTTACGGATAAAATTGGAGGAAACCGATGGTACCAATGGATTCGGAAGGCGATTTTAAGTCAGTCTATGTCCCTGCAATTTATTTATTTGTGGTGCTTGCTTGGACATGAATTCGCAGAGGCCATGGCTTTGGTTCGTGAAACAGCCGCAGCGAAGAAGAAGTGCACAGCGCACGTCTGGTTCTGTTTTGAATTTTGGCTCGTTTATTTTTCATATATTATAGTTCAGTGCCCCAGTTTTAACAGCATAAGAACGCATCGCAGTTGGATTCACGCTGAAACTTGCATCCAAGAGGTTGCGAGATCAATCCTCAGCAACCTCAACTATTTTTCCTCAATTTTCTGGCAAGAGCAGGCAGCAGATCGGACGCTTCTCAAGCGTGAGTGCCCACCCTGCGTCTTTGTGGTCAGCCACTGGATCTTCATCAAGCAAGATCCAACGCATCAAAACTGAAGGAGCACACTATGGACTCTCAGCATGCCACACACAATAAAAACCAGGTTTCACTATTCTTTTATTTATTTATTTAGTCTGTTGTTTAAATATATTATTTAGATTAATTAGTTATATTTAAGTTAATTAATTTATTCGATTAGGATTAGGATATATTAATTAGGAAAATTAGTATTAGAACTTTATGCCCGATTATTTTCCCGATTAAATCGATTTAATTGATTTTGACTAATTTTAATAATTATAAACCATAAAAACCCTATAAAAGTTACCCACATATTAGGGTTCGCCCAATCCCATTGGCCATGTGGCCAAAATATTAGGATTCAATTTATTATTCGTTTCGACTAAATTTATTGGTCGCGATGGTTAATAATCGATTAATTTAATTAATCAAATCCTATAAATTAAAATAAACATTATTTTGCTAAATGGTTTTAACCATCTTATTGGTTATGATGATTAGCATACCTTATCAATTTGTTATTATTTGTAATCGTATTAATCGGTTATGAGAGGTAACAGTATAAAAATACAAATTCATAAAATAATAAAATACGTTAATTCATTATTAGTGATAATCGAATCAATCGATTTGAATTGGTAATGGTGCAAAACCCCAATCTTTTAACTATGGTGATCAAACCTATTGATCATTGCGGTTAATTGTGCCAAATCAGGGTTGTACGCCCGAAACATCTAAAATACACTAAACCACAATACTACAGGATTTTTATCTTGGGCAACTCAAAATGCCCTTTCAAATCAAATTCAAACTGCGATAGGCAATTCAAAGAGCCTCCAAACAATTTCAAAACAACTTCACACAATCTCTATAATCAATTCTAAGGCGTACAACCTTGTGCCCGAACTACGTTGACTCTGATTCTCCATAAGGAGATACGTAGGCACTTGGCAACAAGGCGAGTCCCCTTCCTCAAAATCTCAATTTTCCCCCTATTCACTTCATTAGCTATAAACCTCAATTTTTGCTATAAACCTTTACCTTAGATTCAAAGCCATAGGAAAGGGTTGAGGGTGCCTAACACCTTCCCTCGACCTGAATATAGTATCTTACCCTGATCTCTATACTGCGTAGGGTTTCCTATTCGCCCTTCAGAATAGGTGGCGACTCTCTAAGTTAAATTTTTAGGCAGGTTGCTACAATACCATGAGAACTTCAGTGCTTCTGCTTCTGAACTCAAGTTCTTCTGATGCTTCCATAGACCCATGTTCTGATTCTGCTTTGACCATCTTCTGATGTCTTGCCAGACCATGTTCTGATGTTGCATGCTGAACCTTCTGAGTCAGTGCTTCTTGCGCTGAACTGAGCATACTCTTTATATATTTCCTGAAAGGGAAATTGCAGTGTATTAGAGTACCACATTATCTCACACAAAATTCATATCCTTGTTATCATCAAAACTAAGAATATTGATCAGAACAAATCTTGTTCTAGCAAATTTGTAATCTAAATTTTGGTTTTATTTCTTGTGTTTCATGTATCAACTGATTGATTTAAAGGGAGCAATATTTTGGGTTTAAAAGCATCAAGAACACAACAATTTGTTCATCAATTCCAGGTACACATTAAAACCCACGGCTTGTTACACTCTTACTCCCCAAGAAGCAAAAGCTGTATGTCGGTGGTTAAATGAATTGAGGATGCCTGATGGTTATTCTTCTAACCTGGCAAGATGTGCTGACGCCAACACTAGGAAATTGCATGGAATTAAACGTCACGATTGCCATATTTTCATGGAACGATTACTTCCAATTGCATTCAGTTCACTGCCCAAGAATGTGCTTAATCCACTAACTGAGATCAGTCAATTTTTTAAAGACATTTGTGCTTCAACTTTAAGAGTAGATGACGTCATTAAATTGGACCGAAATATTCCTGTCATTCTTTGAAAGTTGGAGCAAGTATTCCCACCAGGTTTCTTTGATTCTATGGAGCATCTCCCTGTGCATCTTGCTTATGAAGCTTTTCTAGGTGGACCTGTTCAATATAGATGGATGTATCCATTTGAACGATTCATGGGTGATTCAAAGCAATCAATTAAAAATAAGGCACGAGTTGAGGGATCAATTTGTGCACATTATATACATCGTGAAACATCACATTTTTGCTCTCATTATTTCAATCACATGATGTTGTCTCCAAGAATCATAAGGAACGAAGTTCACTTCAGTGAAAGAAGTCAATTTACGTTATCAGTTTTCGGTCGTCCAGGCTGTCCCGCAGGGAAGAAGAGTGAGCATTGGCTTTCACAAAAAGAAATGCAATCTGCTCATGTTCATGTGCTGATTAACTGCGTTGAAGTTAAACCATGTCTTGAGTAAGTATATTTTAAATTAAGTGTATATGTTTAATTGGTTAAGATTTACCTTCTCTAACCTTTTTTTCCTTTCGAAATAGGGCATTTGGTACCTACTATTATCAAAGCACAGGCGAACAACCATCGACTGGTTACACACATGCCTATTTTCCAACATGGTTTAAGCAGCAATTATCATGTATTGTTACACCAAGTACTGACTTAATACATTTGCGAAATTTGTCTGAAGGCCCTAGTCAACGTGTAAATGAATGGCACACATATTTTGTAAACGGTTACAAATTTCACACTGAGGAATAGAGTGTAGGGAAGAAAACCGTAAACAGTGGTGTAGTCGTAAAAGGAGTTACAGAGGGTGGTGAGGACGACTTCTATGGGGTTATCACACATATTTACGAGTTAGTTTATAATTATATGGACTCGGAAAATAAAGTTGTCTTATTTTATTGTGATTGGTATGATCCATCTTCTAGAGGAACAAAAATTGATAAAAAGTATAACACTATTGAGATTCGAAGAGATAGAAAGTACAAAGAGTATGACCCTTTCATTATGGCACATAATGTTAGGCAAGTTTATTATGTACCTTATCCTTCAATTACCCCGCGTAAACGAGAATGGTGTGTTGTAATCAAGTCCAACCCAATGAGTCACATTGAGACTGATGAGTTAATGGAAGATGTTGCATACCAACATGATGAGATTTCACCTGTTAATGAGGTAATTGAAATTGAGGAGATTGTAAGTTTATGTGATACTGCAGTTGAGGGTCAACAAGTTGACGCAAGTATCTTGTTGTCAACAAATCCTATGGAAGAAGAGCATGAAGAGCTAGGAGAGTCTGAAAACAATAATATCATATGCGATGAAGACAATGAAG
This sequence comes from Vicia villosa, assembly GCF_029867415.1. Taxonomy (NCBI): domain Eukaryota; kingdom Viridiplantae; phylum Streptophyta; class Magnoliopsida; order Fabales; family Fabaceae; genus Vicia; species Vicia villosa. The sequence continues at coordinate 45,156,908 of NC_081183.1, read as the reverse complement.
ATTATGATGATGAATAAATTGAATATGTAATATTATCTTGAGTATTTCACATATTATCTTGTGTAATAGTATCTTGTGTAATATTAACTTTTAAATATTATCTTGTGCAATATTAACTTTCAAATATTATCTTGTGTAATATTAAATTTCAAATATTATCTTGTGCAATATTAACTTTCAAATATCATCTTATGTAATATTAACTTGATAATATTATCTTGTGAAATTATCTTCAAATATTATCTTGTGTAACAGGAACAAATGCCACCTAAAAAAGATGCAAAAGGTAAGGGTCAACAAAAGCCTCGTCGCACTAGATTCATTGTAGAGGAGGTTCCTAACTCAGATATGTTCGTTCCTATGCCACGCTCTACTCCACCTCCTATGCATCCTTCACCGCCCATGCATCCTAGACCGCCCATGTCTGGATCTTTCACTGGATTACTATCCATGCCCCCTGGATCAGGGTTTTTTGGTCCTCCTGGATACTCTTACCCCACATATTTTCCTATGGAGACAGGTGGATCTAGCATGCCATTACCCATGCATATGGGGACAGGTGGATCTGGTAGCATGCCATTGCCCATGCATATGGAGACAGGTGGATCTGGTAGCATGCCATTACCCATGCATATGGAGACAGGTGAATCTAGCATGCCATTACCCATTCCTTCAGAGGATGATACCAGTGCTCCTGGAGATACCAGCGCTCCTGGAGATACTAGTGCTGAGGAGCAAACGAAGAGGAAGCGTATTTTGAAAAAAAATACGACTCAAAAAATTAAGTATCATGAGGGCAGACTAATCATTTATCCCGATTTAGGATCGTAAGTTTTTGTGTTTTTATATTATATTTTAAATATGAGTTTTATTTAATCAATACTAACTCAAGATTTTGTTGTTTAGAATTGTTCCCTCACATCAGGCAGTATCGATCATAACAAATATTATTAAAGAGAAGTACACACAATTTTGGCCGTCTTATGGAGATGTACATGAAGATGATAGGGAAAAATGGTTTCAGGCATTTCAGGTATAATTTACTTATTCATTTTGACATTTCCTTTTTAATTTTTGTGATATTCATGATTCTACTTTATTTAATATTTTTAAATTCATACAACAATGTAGGAGCAATGTTGTTGGGATGTAACATCCATAATTTCCTTAAATTAATTTAATTAGAATTTAAATTATTTTATTAGAATTATTTTGGCTTTTCTCTAAAAATTATGGAAAATGATAGAATTGGGCCGAGGTAGTGTTTAGTAAATGGAGGGGTGTTAGTCACAAGGTCTTTTTACTAAAGTTATATTGTTTTTCATAAAAGAAGGAAAAGAGGAAAATTGGAAAGAGAAACGTGAAAAGAGCAAAAGAGGAGAAGAGAGCAAGAACGTGAAAGTGCGAACTAAGATGGCGTCGTGTGCTGTTAGTGTTTGGGATATTTAAAAAAGTTCAAAGATGCATAACTTTTTAACCGTTGGTCCATTTGATGTGTCGTTTCGAGCTAAACGAACCTTATAAGATGATCTATTTGATGATTGATTTGTTTTGGAATGATGTGGATACATGTACGTTAATTCTTATTGGTGATGATGATTGATGCGAATACATGTATATTCTTTAATGATGATGATGATGATTGAGTTGTAATTGAATGATGCTAATTTATATGAACATACTTGATGATGATGATGATATTGATGATGATGATGGTATAAGTATGTTAATGTATGTTGCATTCACTCATATTCATTGATGAGGCTGTATCCATGATGATGTGTTGGATCAGTGAAGGGCATGATTCCCATTGTGTGGAATCTGTGCTGGCAGGGCCGTATCTTGATGATGTTGGATCGATCATGGGTTATTCCCATTTGATGATGTTGGTACCACATGCATAATATCAGTTCATACATATGCATATCTTTATAACATGGTTGGATGTATTTCAGTGTTGCAAATATTGATGATGTGTTGGTTGTTTGTTGTGATGGTGAATCTTGTTTGAATGTCTGTTTATGAAACAATTGGGTGGACGATGCAACTGTGATGTGTTATTGCTTTATAACCTTATAAAATTTGTTAATTATGATGAGACTCACCCTTACATGTTGTCATTTTCAGATTGAGGATAACGGCTGTTCGACTCGGTTTGGATTAGCTCATGAGTCAGTTATTTAGTTAGTGTCAGGTGTCATGCTCTGATAGTTGTAGCACTGGGGACGCGATGTTTAGAGTTTATGTTTTATGACTCTAGTTATGTTTTGATGTGTAGAAGGATAAGTTTTAAAGGTGTTAAACTTAGTCCGTTTGATTTAATTTCCGCTGTGTTAACATGAAACGTTTTTAATTAATGATGATTACCTCAGTGAATGCATGACATGACTGAATGGTGTTTATTTTATTATGAATTGTGGCACCCTTATTTCATGTACTCTGAATGATTTATTTAAATTTCTGCGGGGTTAGTACGGGGTGTTACAACAGTGGTATCAGAGCATAGTCGGTCGTTATGACCAGAGTCTTAGTGTCAGTTTTGTTTCCTGTGTATGAGACTAGTACGAGTTAGTTGTCGATACTTCTGTTCTGATTAAATTGGTTATGATTTAAGCAGAGCAATGGCTGGAAGAGGAGGAAGAAACGATGATGCTATCGCTGAGGCTCTGGGCATGATTGCTGGTGTGCTGGGAGGGAATGCAAATGGAGCTGTGATTGGTGCTGACAGACAGCTAAACAGTTTTCAGAGGAACAATCCTCTATTGTTCAAAGGCACGCATGATCCCGAAGGTTCTCAGAAGTGGATTAAGGAAATTGAGAGGATATTCAGAGTCATCGATTGTGCTGAGAATCTGAAGGTGAGATATGGTACTCACATGTTGTCAGAAGAGGCTGATGACTAGTGGATGGCTACCAGGGCTGAACTAGAAACTGATGGTGTAGCTATTTCTTGGGCTGTGTTCAAGAGAGAATTTTTGAGAAGGTACTTTCCTGAAGACGTACGAGGTCGAAAGGAAATTGAATTTCTGGAACTAGTTCAAGGTAGTATGACAGTACCAGAGTATGCTTCGAAGTTTGTTGAGTTGGCGAAGTACTACGTTCACTACAACAATGATGAAGCTAGTGAATTCTCGAAATGCGTCAAATTTGAGAACGGTCTCCGTGATGAGATTAAGCAAGGAATCAGGTACCAGAGGATTCAGAGATTTGTAGATTTGGTGGACTGTAGTAGAACCTTCGAAGAAGATAATCTTAAGTTGAAGTCATCTCACTCTCGCGAGTTAGTTGACCGAAAAGGGAAGAAGCCTATGGATAAGGGTAAGCCATATGGTAGGGGTAATCCAAACACTAGTGGTTGGAAGAAGCCTAGTGGGGGAGACTCCAGTGCTTTTGTCAGGTGCTATAACTGTGGTGAGGTCGGGCACCGTAGGAATGAATGCAAACTGAACCAGAAGAAGTGCTTCAAGTGTGAAGAAGTGGGTCATGTTGTCGCTGATTGTAAGAAGAAAGTTGTGACTTGTTACAAATTATGGTGAAGAAGGTCACATTATCCCACAATGTCCTAAACCGAAGAAGAACCAAGCGGGAGAAAAGGTTTTTGCTTTGTCTGGATCAGAGACTACTTTAGAGGATAGGCTAATTAGAGGTACGTGTTTTATACATGGCACACCTTTAGTTGCGATTATTGATACTGGAGCAACTCATTCTTTTATTTATTTGGATTGTTCTAAGAGGTTGAATACTCCTGTGTCGGGTTCAGTAATTACTTCATCTGCATGCTTGAATTGTCCGGTTGACATTTTCGGTAGAGAATTCGGGATGGACTTAGTGTGCCTTCCGTTGAAACAACTCGACGTAATCCTAGGAATGAACTAGTTAGAATTTAACCGTGTTCACATCAACTGTTTTGTGAAGACGGTAATGTTTCCTGAAGAAGTTAATTCTGATGATCTGGAAATGACTGCTAGACAGGTGGATGAAGATATCAAAGGTGGTGCAACGATGTTTATGTTGTTTGCATTGGTGAATTCGAAGGAAAAAGTAGTGAGTAGCGAACTACCAGTGGTATGTGACTTTCCAGAAGTTTTTCCGGAAGAAGTGAATGAATTACCACCAGAAAGGGAAGTAGAGTTTTCCATTGAATTGATTCCGGGAACTAGTCCAGTGTCAATGGCACCGTATCGTATGTCGCTGTCCGAGTTGACTGAATTGAAGAAGCAGTTAGAAGAATTACTTGAGAAGAAATTCATTCGTCCTAGTGTTTCTCCGTGGGGTGCGCCTGTGTTGCTAGTGAAGAAGAAAGAGGGTTCAATGAGGTTGTGTGTGGATTACAGACAATTGAACAAGGTTACTATCAAGAATCGGTATCCCTTGCCGAGGATTGATGAATTGATGGATCAACTGATTGGAGCATGTGTGTTTAGTAAGATTGATCTGAGGTCTGGGTATCACCAAATTCGTGTGAAAGATGACGATATTCAGAAGACTGCTTTCAGGATAAGGTATGGGCATTATGAGTATTCGGTAATGCCGTTTGGAGTTACTAATGCGCTTGGTGTCTTTATGGAGTATATGAACAGGATCTTTCATCCTTACCTCGATAAGTTCGTGGTGGTGTTTATAGATGATATCCTAATATATTCTAAGAGCGAGGAAGAACATGCGGAATGTAACACCCCTTACTAACCCCGCGGCAATTTAAATAAATATTCAGAGTACATGAAATAAGGGTGTCACAATTCATAGAAAAATATTCATCATTCAGTCATGTCATGCATTCACTGAGGCAACTCTCGTTGATTAAAACAATTCATGTAAACACAGCGGATTTAAATCAAACAGATTAAGTTTAACATCTTTCAAACTAATCCTTCAAACATCAAAATGTAAATAGATTCATAAAACATAAACTCTAAACATCGGGTCCCCAGTGTTACAACTATCAGAGCATGACACCTGATGCTAACTAAAACGCTGACTCATGAGCTAATCCTCACCGAGTCGAACAACCGCTATCCTCAATATGAAAATGACAACATGTAAGGGTGAGTCTCATCATAATTAACAAATGTTATAAGGTTATAAAGCAATAACACATCACAGTTGCATCATTCACCCAATTGTTTCATAAACAGACATTCAAAACAAGTCAAACAACACTCAACACATCATCAACATTTACAACACTGGAATACACCCAATCATGTTATAAATTATGCATATGTATGGACTGACACTATGCATGTGGTACCAATATCATCAAATGGGAATAACCCATGACCGATCCAACATCATCAAGATACGGCCCTGCCAGCACAGATTCCACACAATGGGAATCATGCCCTTCACTGATATAACACACCCTTATGGATACAGTATCATCAATGAACATGAATGAATGCAACATATACAACATACTTATATCATCATCATCATCAACATCATCATCATCATCATCAAGTATGTTCATATATATTAACATCATTCAATCACAATTCCATCATCATTATATAGAAAACATACACGTATTTGCACAAATCATCATCATCAATAAGAAATAGCATACATGTATTCTAGTCATTCCAAAACCAACCAATCATCATCATATAGGTTATTCAATAAGGTTCGTTTAGCTCGAAACGGCACATCAAACGGACCATCAGTTAAAAAGTTATGCATCTTTGAACTTTTAAAATATCACAAACATCAACAGCACGCGGCGCCATCTCAGTTCGCGGCGCGAACTAAGCGTTCCAAAAATCCTTAGCTCTTTGCCAAGCTATTCGCGGCGCAAACATCTACACGCGGCGCGAAGTGAGAGAAAGTTACGCCTTCGCGGCGCCAACACGGGTACGCGGCGCGACCTGTGCGTATCACAAATTCCTGGCATTCTGTCCAACTGTTCGCGGCGCACCCTATGTACGCGGAGCGAACCGGTAATTTCAGAAACCCCAACCTGCAAAAAACAGCATTCTACACATTCCAAACTCACTCAATTCATACCAGTACGAACCTAGGGAAATAGAATGCACAAACAACACGAAAAACACCTCATAATACATCAATCACGCATCAATTGACACCATAACAACATAGATATCATGGATTCAAACATAGGGATCAAACATCATACAATTTGACCCAATCCCTAAATCTATCATATGACTCAATTGACCCGAATTCTACATCTATTCAGAATTATCTACCCCTAACCCGATAATAGATGATAATCAGACAAGTCCCCCCTTACCTTAGACAAATTTCTTGGTTCTTGGTCTCTCCCTCTACCGTTCTCCTTCACGTTCCTCGTTCCCAAGACTTCTGTTCTTTCACGTTCTTTCTTTGTTTTCCCCAAATCCAAATGTTTTATGAAAACAATAATAAAATTAGTAAAAAGGATTATTAAATCACCCCCCTTCTTTTACTATTTCTTCATATGGCCCAAATGCCAAAACCATTATTTATTCATTATTTTCACAAAATCCTTAATAATTCTAATTATTAATTCAATATTCCAATTAAATTAATATTAAAATTATACGGGCGTTACACTGAACATCTCAGAACTGTGTTAGAGCTGTTAAAAGAGAAGCAACTTTTTGCCAAATTGTCGAAGTGTGAATTTTGGTTAGAGGAAGTCAGTTTTCTGGGACACGTGATATCTAAGAATGGTATTGCTGTTTATCCTACGAAGGTAGAAGCTGTGTCTCAGTGGGAAGCTCCGAAGTGAGTTTCTGAAGTCCGTAGTTTTCTTGGTCTTGCGGGTTATTACAGGAAGTTCATTGAAGGTTTTTCAAAGTTAGCATTGTCGTAAACTAAGTTGACTAGGAAGGGTCTAGCGTTCATCTGGGATTCGAAATGTGAGGAAGGATTCCAAGAGCTGAAGAAGAGGTTGACTAGCGCTCCTATTTTGATTTTGCCGAATCCGACAGAATCATTTGTGGTGTATTGTGATGCTTCGTTGATGGGTCAGGGTGGTGTATTGATGCAAAATCAACAAGTGGTTGCGTATGTGTCGAGACAACTCAAAGTGCATGAAAGGAATTATCCGACTCATGATTTAGAGTTGGCAGCGGTGGTTTTTGTTTTGAAGTTGTGGCGACATTATTTGTATGGTTCGAGATTTGAGGTTTTCAGTTATCATAAGAGTCTGAAGTATCTCTTTGATCAGAAAGAACTGAATATGAGGCAGAGAAGGTGGTTGGAATTCCTTAAAGACTATGATTTTAGTTTGAATTACCATCCGGGTAAGGCAAACGTGGTTGCTGATGCTTTAAGTAGGAAGACTTTGCATATGTCTATGTTAATGGTGAAGGAATTGGATTTGATTGAACAATTCAGAGACTTGAGTTTGGTATGTGAAGGTACTCCTACTAGTGTTAAGTTGGGTATGCTGAAGCTGACCAGCAGTATTCTTGAAGAGATCAGAGAGGTTCAGAAGGCTGATGTCGAATTGGTTGACAAGTTGACTTTGATTAACCAAGATAAGAGTGGTGAATTCAGAGTTGACGAGAATGGTATACTGAGGTTTGGTGACAGAGTTTGCGTTTTTGATGTTCTGAACTTCGAAGAAGCATTTTGGAAGAAGGACACCGTAGTGGATTAAGTATTCATCCTGGTGCTACCAAGATGTATCATGATTTGAGGAAGCTGTTTTGGTGGCCTGGAATGAAGAAAGAAATTGCTGAGTTTGTGTATTCTTGTTTGACGTGTCAAAAGTCAAAGGTTGAACATCAGAAGCCATCTGGGTTTATGCAACCGATGTTTATTCCTGAATGGACGTGGGATAGCATATCAGAGGATTTTGTTTCTGGTTTTCCAAGGACGGTTAAGAATTGTGAAGCTATCTGGGTTGTTGTGGACAGGTTAGCGAAGTCTGCTCATTTCATACCGGTAAGGATGGATTATCCGATGGAAAAGATGGCTCAATTGTACATTGAGAATATAGTTAGTCTACATGGTATTCCTTCAAGTATCGTGTCAGACAGAGATCCGATATTTACGTCTAAGTTCTGGGAAGGTTTGTAGAAGGCTTTGGGTACTAAGCTGAGATTGAGTTCTGCTTATCATCCGCAGACGGATGGACAGACTGAGAGGACGATTCAGTCGTTGGAATATTTGTTACGTGCTTGTGTGTTGGAAAAATGAGGTGCTTGGGATAGTCATCCGCCTTTGATTGAATTTACCTACAACAACAGTTTTCATTCGAGTATCGGTATGGCTCCGTTTGAGGCATTGTATGGTAGGAGATGTAGAACTACATTATGTTGGTATGAAGTTGGTGAGAGTGTTGTGATTGGACCATAAATTGTACAACAAACTACGGAGAAGATTAAGATGATCCAAGAGAAGATGAGAGCTTCTCAGATTCGTCAGAAGAGTTATTATGACAAAAGGAGGAAGACACTTGAGTTTCAAGAGGGAGATCATGTGTTTATGAAGGTTACTCCTATGAAAGGTATTGGTCGAGCTTTGAAGTCAAAGAAGTTGACTTCGCGCTTTATTGGGCCGTTTCAAATTTCTGAAAGAGTGGGAGAAGTGGCATACCGTGTCGCTTTACCGCCGATGCTTGAAAATTTGCATGATGTATTTCATGTGTCTCAATTGAGGAAATACATTTCGGATCCGTCCCACGTGATCCAAGTGGATGATGTGCAAGTGAAAGACAACTTAACGGTGGAAACGTTGCCTGTGAGGATTGAAGATAGAAGACTGAAACAATTGCGGGGCAAGGAAATAGCTTTAGTCAGAGTAGTTTGGGGAGGACCGGCTGAAGGGAACGTTACCTGGGAGTTAGAAAGCCAGATGAAAGATTCCTATCCGGAACTATTTGCTTGAGGTATGTTTTCGAGGACGAAAACTCTTTTAGTGGGGGAGAGTTGTAACATCCGTAATTTCCTTAAATTAATTTAATTAGAATTTAAATTATTTTATTGGAATTATTTTGGCTTTTCTCTAAAAATTATGGAAAATGATAGAATTGGGCCGAGGTAGTGTTTAGTAAATGGAGGGGTGTTAGTCACAAGGCCTTTTTACTAAAGTTATATTGTTTTCATAAAAGAAGGAAAAGAGGAAAATTGGAAAGAGGAACGTGAAAAGAGCAAAAGAGGAGAAGAGAGAAAGAACGTGAAAGTGCAGAAGCAGAGAAAGAGGAAGAGTTCAAGAATTTGGTTAAGGTAAGGGGGGACTTATCTGATTAGCATCTATTATCGGGTTAGGAGTTAATAGCATAGAATAGATGTGGAATTCGTATCAATTGAGTCATATGATAGGTTTAGGGATTGAGTTAGATTGTGTGATGTTTGATCCCTTTGTTGAATCCATGATGTGTATGATGTTATGGTGTTAATCGATGCTTGAATTGTGGATTCTAATGTGCAATTTGTGTTGTATGTGTGGTTCTGTCATACCCCAAAATTTGCCCATACATTTGTTCCTATTCCAATCTAAATCAAGGTACAATGTTCAAAGACACCTCTCCTAAGCAAGGTTCAGAGAATTAGGGTTTTGTTGTTCTGAGGACAAATCAATGAACCAAAGACCTAGAACATCCTCATATGACAAATATTGAAGGAGTTATGATTGATAGAAGTTGGAAAAAAATCAAGAAAAGCGTGAAATTTTAAGTGAGAGATCTTGAGTTTCTTAGTATGGGGCCTCTACTTTCAAGTACCCACGAGAGTTCAAGACCATAAGAGGCCCATAAATCAATTCCCTCCTATTTTATGATTTTTTATTATTTTAATTGTGAATTTATTCTTTTATATTCATAATTAGATTAAAGAAATTCATAATTAAATGGGAAAAATATTTAGAGATTCTCCAATCATTTTAAGATCCAGCTTTAGAAATAAAAAATAAAACAACTCAAAGAATCATGTGATGATGGTTGAAGATTTGATTGGTACTGATTGAAAATCAGAATGGAAACTTTTTATACCTATTTCAAAATCAAATATAATCTCTTGATTCAAACCAATTTGGTTCACCTTTGGTAACCTAAATCCATCTCTATAAATATCTAATCCTAATCAGAGAAGGGGGATTCTTTTTTTCTTTTTGAGAGGAGAGGATCGACAGCTTCAAGAACGTAATTCGGGAACAAAAAAAAACAGTAATCTTCAGAGAATTTGCAGATCACGTTTCCAACCAATTCAAGCCGTTCCAGGAATTCTAACAATTTTATCGGAGCTCTCTAAAGGATTCCAGTCCATCTTCACGCATCAAAACTTCTGGAAACGTAAACACAGGTTCACGCTAAAGCCATATATTTCTTGACTTCGATTACATACATCCCTGCGTTTTTAATAAGATTTGATTATGGAATTGTGTTTATAATGAAGTTTCGATGCCTTCTGAATGACTTGATTGAAGCTTAAGTGCAGGTATCGAGATCGACCATAGTTAGGGTTCCATATTCATGATTTGGGGCCATTAGGATAGAGGAGAAATTAGCCAAAACTGATAGAACCATTGGATTCAGTGGTCAATTTTTAGCCAATCCATATCCTTAGTTTCGATTTAGCATTGGTTATGTTGAGTCTTGATTTTGCAGGTGAAGGTTTGTGTGCATCGTGTGAGGCCAAGCCAGGAAACTCAACGAAGAAGAAAGGCAAAGGGGGGCGTGATCCTTCCTTGTTTTAATTTTTAAAATCGCGCTTCATTCCAATATATATTAATAAGGTGATCGTTATTGTCAGTGAATGTTAATGGCCAAGTGGTAACGAGGATGCACATTAGTCTTGGGGACGCGAGTTCGAGCCCCAGGTATCGTTGTTTTCTTTTCTTCTTTTTTCAGGGCAAGGCTAATACCAGAAGATCTAGCGCTTGCAACTCCCAGACGTACATGCTGCACCTTCTCAATCCTGACCGCCAGATCAGTCTTCAAGCAGATCCAACGCCTACGAGACTGCTGGCATACCGTAGACCCCCAGACTTGCGCTGTATAGGATTAAAAGATAAGTTTTCTAATTTTTTTTCTTGTAATTACATAAAATCCTGTTTATTTATTTAAATGTTATTTATATACATATAAATTTCATATAAAAAATTTTCCTTTTTTCTACAAAGCTCTAAAAACATTTTTTATCTTAACAATTTTATTTTATTTTTTTAATTTCAATCATCGATTATCCGATTTTATTTTAATTGCTTTAAAATAGTTTTATTAGCAAATTAATTTTGATTAATTGATAAAAAAATAAATCTTGGCATTTTATTTTTGATCGATTTAATTAATTAGGTTGAAACCCAATAATTAATTAAATCTGATTTTGTTTAATTTACGTCCAATTTAGGATTTGCGAGAATTAGCCATACACTGAAAAAATATTATTTGTTGTGTATTCTTTTCAGGGTTAGCAACAGGGTTACTTTTCTAACGCTCTCTGACTACGCGCCACGCCCTTCTCAAAGCTAAGTATCCTCTTTAATTAAAAATCTATTTTGTTTCCTTTTGATTTTAGGGTTTGCCCTTAACCTTTCTTGAACTGTGCATACGTTCACTCTTTTGTTTCTGCCTTTGCCTTTTCAGGGTTAGTCTCAAGGCATCCTCCGTCCTCCAACCATGTCAGATCAAATTCGAAGCTAAGTGCCCATTTGCTTTATTTATTTTAAATTTCTTTATTCTTTATTTTTAGGGTTAATTTTGTTTGCCTCCGAACCGATAATGCACTCACTCTCTGTTTTCTGTCTCTTCTTTTTCCTTTTCAGGGTTTGTCAAATGCCAAAGCTACGTCGTTGGTAACCCTAAACCCTATTTTATTTTATGGCTTTTATTATTACTTGTGCCAAACCCTGTTGGGGATCCGCTGGTTTCACTTTCCCCTCCCCTTTATTGCTTTATATACTGCGTGGTTAGTAATTTAGGGAGTGCAAATTTAAACTGGATTAGAGTCACTAATTACAAGATAAATAACTGAATTGAACCACATGATTGTTGCACACACGCATTCTTTTGGGGTAACCTCTCTGTTGCCTTGTTGCCTTGTTGCCTGTTGCCTTGTTGCCTGTTCCTGTTGCCTTGTTGCCTTGTATTTTTTGCAGAATAGCCAGTCCCTCGAATACGAGGATACCTCAGCCATGTTGCCTCGATTAAAGGTCATGGTCCCTAATGATGCTGCCTTCGATACACTAACATGACCTCGACCCTCGAAAGTTGCCTACGGAAAAGGCTGAGGTATCTTCTGGCTGCCTACGAAAGGCTATTCTGATCCTTCCCCTTTGACTACCTGCCTCTCTATGGCATGGGTCAGTCTCATGGCGAAGGATATTTCGATGACCCTTCTACCTCCAAACGAAAGGCTTCCTGCCCTCTTATGGCAAGGATAGACCCTTTCATTCTGAAGGGCTAAAAAGAGACCTATCATCTGAGTTTAAGGTAATTGCCCCTAATTGCCTTGCCATGCTCTATTTTCTATATTCTTTCTCAAAATTCTTCAAAAACCGGCTACGCTCATTTACGAGCTAAAGTCCATTTTTCCTCTTTCATCTACATTTTCTGAAAACGAGCAAGCAAAGCAATTAAGAGCCCATGGAAAACCATGGATGCAAAGGGTGCCTTACACCTTCCCTTTGCATAAATTACCCCCCGAACTTAGATTTCTTTAAAAGGTTTTTTTCTGTTTCTTTTAGCCTTTCTGAATTTGTTTGGATAAAATAAAAGTCGGTGGCGACTCTTGCTATCCGCAACATTTCGATCGATAAAAAGTCAGTTCACCGTATTACAGGTTCATTTTCTGGAACTCGTATTGGTATGATTTTGAGGGCATTTGGGAGGTATAGAATGTTTTTTCTGCAGGTTAGGGTTTTTGAAAATTACCGGTTCGTGCCGCGCACCTGGGATGGTGCCGCGAACAGATGGGCAGAAAGCCAGGAAGTTGTGATACGCACAGGTCGCTCCGCGTACCAGTGTTGGCGCCGCGAAGGCGTAACTTTTTCTCGTATCGCGCCGCGTGCATATGTTTGCGCCGCGAATAGCTTGGCAGAGAGCCAAGGATTTTTGAGACGCTCAGTTCGCGCCGCGAACTAAGATGGCGCCGCGTGCTGTTAGTGTTTGGGATATTTTAAAAAGTTAAAAGATGCATAACTTTTTAATCGTTGGCCCGTTTGATGTGCCGTTTCGAGCTAAACGAACCTTATAAGATGATCTATTTGATGATTGATTTGTTTTGGAATGATGTGGATACATGTACGTTAATTCTTATTGTTGATGATGATTGATGCGAATACATGTATATTCTTTAATGATGATGATGATGATTGAGTTGTAATTGAATGATGCTAATATATATATGTGTTATACCCCAAAATTTGCCCGCATCTTTTTTCAAGAAAACTTCAATCTAAAAATTAAGAGTTTCATATAATCTTGGATTTTTATATCCTGATTTATGAATACTTGGTTTTTAGAATTTTTCTTATACGGTATTTTGGCTCGCTGTTGGATTTATTCTTACACGAACGCCAAGTACTGTTTATTACTTCACACACGCTATTTATTTGAGATTTATTTACAGATAAATAGTACTTACGCAATTGGTACAGAGACAAATCTTTTGCAGGCGCAGAGTCCGGGGTTCAGACTGTACTGGTAACAAGTAAATTATTACTAATTTTTTTTTCCCATTAATTTTTGTACTATATTCCATTATTTTCAAAATCTTTTCCTTTCTTTTCAAATCTCTTTTTCAAAAATCAAATCCTAACTTTATTCTATACATCCTTCTTTTTTCCAACACTATCATACACTTTCTTTCAAATCTTACTTCCACTCAAATTTTCCTTTTGTACGGAATCACTTCATTCCCCAACGTCTCTATCCTTCTTTTCATTCTATAAATACCTCTCATTTTTTCCATAAAATCTCACATCAAATTCTAACTCCTCTCTCAAATTTTTACTTCATATTCATTCTCTCTTCTTCCCCGGCAAAAATGGCGAAGCGGATAGAAACGTGTTTTCTTATGGTCATCACCGTCGTGGTGGTAATCATGTCTTTCTTCTGTCTACATAGCCCTGAAAAATGTGGACCTGGGATGCTTACACTCCCAATCATCCACATGTTATTATTTGTAGCATGGGTTATTAATCGTCATTCTTAAAGTTTGCCGTATCTCTTATTTCTTAAATGTACCGTTTACTCGTCGTACCGTTCATTATAGTATGTAATATTTGTACTGTTAGAATTAAATGTCGTACTATTTGTCATACTGTTGCTTAATTATTCAGATAATATTTTGTGTGTTTACTGCCAGTTAAATATTTATTTTTCTGTGCATTAAATGTTTTTCAAGGTTATTATCGGTAATTTTGCTCGCATACAGTATATATTATTTATTTATTATGTCTGTGTTTTTCTAACAAGTCATGTAAATAAATTTTCACCATTAACATAATCAAAAAAACAAAAACAAGAAATATTAACTTTGACTGTTGAATTTTCACTTTAACTGCTACATGCCTGAACAGTCAGTTGACAGTCAAACCGCTGACAGTGCAATTCTCCGTGTTTTGTACCATCAATCAAATCAAACTTTTGCATTTCGAAATTCCAAGATTTTTGTTCTAGAAGTCTTCTGAATATCACATGATTAGCAGAGACTCAGCACTGCATAAAAATCAGGTACGCTTAACTATCTCCTACACAAACAGTCCCTAACTAGGGTTTATTGTTTTTTCAGGAGAACGAGTTTTTGAGACCTCAAATGGATTTCATGGACCTCCATATATCTCAAAGTACCATCATACAAATTTTCAAACTTCAATTCGCTCAGACGCACAGTCAGCAGCTCAAACAGTCAACAGACGACCCGTTTGACCAAAAAAGTCAACAGACAGTCAAAAATGAAATTTTTTGTCAACATCCATATTTTGTCAAAGGATTCATCATTTGATCATTGGATGATCATAATTCATCAAGGAAAGATCAAAAATCAACAAAACCCTAAGTTTCAAAATTAGGGTTTTCTCCTAAAAAGTCAACTGAACTTTGACTGATCATAACTCTTTCATCCTTCATTCAAAAAATTCAAACCAAAGCTCATTTTTAAGGAAATTTAATTATCTTTCAAATGCAATTGGTCCCATGGTCATTAGATGCACCATTTGAAAAATATGAATCAAGACATTACAGGTCATTTTCAAAGTCAACAAAAAGTCACTTTTTTCAAAAGGACACACAAGGAGCATGGAAAATCATTTTGATATGAGACCAAAGACATTGGTTAGAGGACTCTTTGAGGTTTCCAAAAAGTGCAAGAACTCCTTCATATGACAAAAATTGAGGGATTTACACCTTGTTGAAGTTGGCTAAATTTTGGGAAAATGCATGAAATCAACATTGATCAAAAATGTTTTTTTTCCAAATGAGACCCAATTTCCATGATCCAAACATGTTTACCATGATGTAAAGGGCCTCCCACGACCAAGACAAATCCCATAACATTTTTTCCTTTTTTGGTTTAATTTTATCACATTTAAGATTAAATTAAAAAAGGAAAATGGAAGGATAATGCATAGCTTAGTTTCTAAGCATGACTCATCAAGGAATCAATCAATTTTCTGCAGCAAAGGAAGTACAAAGCAAGAGAAGCAAAAGAGAGCAAGCTTTGGTCAAAGTTTCAAAGATTTTTAATATTTAAAAATCAAAGTTTCAACAAAGCTCATCAATGCTTCTAGCTTAGATTTTAAGCACCTCTTGGCTTATAAATGAAGCAGCATACTCCACAAAATAGACACACACGAAAATAGCCAAGGCATAGCAAAGAAACTCACCAAAATTCTCAAAAAAATATCAAAGCTTTGTAATTTTCAATTTCTATATTCCAACCATTATCAATACAAACAAACACTTTCAATCATCTTCTTAAGTGGCATAGAGTAAGAATGAGCTTATAATATGGTCCTATAAGGGTTATAACACGTGCTTAATACTCTTCACTTTCATGCTTAATTAATTTTCGTTTTCATACATTTAATCAATATCAATGTAATCTAATCATTCTAGTGAGTTCATGAGGTCCCATAGGGTAGATTTGGGCTCTAACATGTTAGCTTCCACGTGGGAATTGCTCTATGCCATTAACAAGTGCTCATGCGTGTTCAAACTTCAACTTCATCGAATCCATGGCTACAGCACTCAAACAGTGAAACTAATACCATATTTGGACTCAGAGCATCCTAATTAGGGGATCTGGGTCACTTGTTGTTCTTCATAACGTTTGTTCTTGCAGGTTTGTGAAGCTACCAAAAATGGCGTTTTTATCGTAAAAATAGAGGGGGTTTAAAACCGCCGCTATTTATGTTAAAAAAATGAAGGAGACGGAGTTTGAAGACGACCACGCGTCCAAGCGTGGTTCGTCAGTCAAAGCTGACTCTTCCCTCCGCTCACGTGGCTGCTTACCATTAGCCAGTCAAATGGTCTTCCCATCCACGCGTGCACTTGTGGGTCCCAGTCAGAAGTTTGAATTCTCCTTGGATTCAGCGCATGTCCCCCACTATCATATCATGTTCCCTCACAATCTAAGCCATTAGATCATGATCTCAGCACATCCAACGCACCGGACAAGCATTCCATACCATGGACTCACCAGCATATCACACCTGATTATTTTTATTTTCTATTTTCTATTTTTATTTTAATTTCTTTGCAAAATTAATTTAAATAGTTCTAAAAATCCAAAAAATATAATAAAAAAAATTTTAGGCTTCTAAAATAATATTTTATTTTCTGATATAAAAATATTTTATTTTTCTCCATAATTTAAATATTTTGCATAATTAATTAGTATATATTTATATACTTGCTTTTTAATTATTTCAACCAATCAAAAAATCATAAAAAAATTTGTTCTTTATATTAAATATAGTTATATATTATAGGCTAATTTTGTACATATTTAGAATAATTTTCTCTTTAAGTTTTAATTATTTGTGTAATTATTTGTATAATTATATGTTTATTTAACTTAATAATTTCAAAATCTATTTCAAAAAAAACAAAAAAATTAGTTTTGTTTTCAAATTAATTAACAAGCATTTTGAACATATTTTAAGCTTTTTTTTTTATGTTTAAATTTTATTTCCATCTTTTTCTCATTTTAATTAAATTAATCATGCATTAATTCTAATTAAAATCAACCATCAAAAATCCAAAAATATTTCTTTTATTTTCTTGCAACTTAAATTCCTAGATAAATGTATAGGTTGTCAAATTCATGTAAATAGCGTAGTTTACATTTCCTGCAAATCGATGTAATAGCGTAGATTTACTTTCCACATTTTACATTTCCGCATTTAAATTCTAGCACATATAAAACTGCGTGTATGCCAAAGATAAAAATTGAATCGTTAGATCACTAACTTCAAAGATAAAATATCTGAATCAAAACACAATCACACCTGCACCTCTTAGGGTAATCCCTCTCTCACTCTTTTCAAAAATCAAAATCAAATTCAAATGCGAAATCGAACTTTTGTTTATATCCGATAAAAGGAGAATTTTCTAAAGGAAATAGGAAAAAGACCTTATAACTTAGGGTAGACCTCCTAATTTGCTTGCTCAAATCAAAACAAACAAGTCTCTC
This sequence comes from Vicia villosa, assembly GCF_029867415.1. Classification (NCBI taxonomy): domain Eukaryota; kingdom Viridiplantae; phylum Streptophyta; class Magnoliopsida; order Fabales; family Fabaceae; genus Vicia; species Vicia villosa. The sequence continues at coordinate 45,139,323 of NC_081183.1, read as the reverse complement.
ATATATCATTGTTTTTCAAAATAAAACTTTCAAAAAAGACAATACTTTGTATATATCCAAACGAGGATCATTACGAAGTTAACGTTCTTTTTTTTCAAAACATCTTTTGAAAGATAAAAACACTTTGTATACATCCGCACAAGGATCATTACAAAGTCAATTTACAAAGGTATTTGAAACCACATACGAGCATTTCAAGGCAATAGAAAAGTAATTGAAAACAAGTGAGCTAAGCAAATTAAAGAGCCCATGGATAACCATGGATACAAAGGGTGCTAACACCTTCCCTTTGTATAACCTACCCCCTTACCCAGAACTTCTTAAAGGTCTTTTCCTATTTCTTTTTAAACCTTTCCTTAATTGGATAAAATAAAAGTCGGTGGCGACTCTCTGATTTTCAAAAACACAAAAGCAGAAAAAAAAAAAAAAAAGAGTCAGTTCGCGTATCTCTCCGCGAGAGGTACGGTAAAAAACCGAGGTCGACAATATGAACATACTTGATGATGATGATGTTGATATTGATGATGATGATGGTATAAGTATGTTAATGTATGTTGCATTCATTCATATTCATTGATGAGGCTGTATCCATGATGATGTGTTGGATCAGTGAAGGGCATGATTCCCATTGTGTGGAATCTGTGGTGGCAGGGCCGTATCTTGATGATGATGGATCGGTCATGGCTTATTCCAATTTGATGATGTTGGTACCACATGCATAGTGTCAGTTCATACATATGCATATCTTTATAACATGGTTGGATGTATTCTAGTGTTGTAAATATTGATGATGTGTTGGTTGTTTGTTGTGATGGTGAATCTTGTTTGAATGTCTGTTTATGAAACAATTGGGTGGACGATGCAACTGTGATGTGTTATTGCTTTATAACCTTATAACATTTGTTAATTATGATGAGACTCACCCTTACATGTTGTCATTTTCAGATTGAGGATAACGGCTGTTCGACTCGGTGAAGATTAGCTCATGAGTCAGTTATTTAGTTAGCGTCAGGTGTCATGCTCAGATAGTTGTAGCACTGGGGACGCGATGTTTAGAGTTTATGTTTTATGACTCTAGTTATGTTTTGATGTGTAGAAGGATATGTTTTAAAGGTGTTAAACTTAGTCCGTTTGATTTAATTTCCGCTGTGTTAACATGAAACATTTTTAATTAATGATGATTACCTCAGTGAATGCATGACATGACTGAATGATGTTTATTTTATTATGAATTATGGCACCCTTATTTCATGTACTCTGAATGATTTTTTTAAATTGCCGCGGGGTTAGTAAGGGGTGTTACATGTTAGAGATGAGGCCGCGATTAAAGAAAACTTTCACTCAAAATGTGCTGCTCGATTTTCTGATACCATGAGGAATGTTAGACTTAAATGGGAAGCAAAAGGGACACGTCCACGTTGGATAGGAGAAGATATATTCCCAAAGCTTATTGATCATTGGAATTCTGATAAGTTTAAGGAAATATCTGAGCAGGCAAAGAAAAATAGAGCATTTGAAGTTGGTGGCTGCAACTACGCAGCGGGAAGTATTAGTGTGGCTGAAGTTGCGCGAAGGATGGTACATAAATTTATTAATTTTTTATTAAACTATTATTTAAATGTTGCATTATGTATAATTAATTTTTTTTACTTATTTAGCGTGAAGAATTAGGCAGAACTCCACTTCTTAATGAACTCCACATGGAGACTCATCTCAAGAGAAATGGAGAGTTTATTGACGAGCGCGTAAAAATCACTCAAGTAAGTTATTTTTATATCAAAGATATTTTATTTATTTCTTTTATATGTACATAGTTTTATTTCTTTTATATGTACATAGTTTATTTGAATCATGATATGATTTAATTTTTTTATAGGAGAATTTTGATAAAGAACTTGCCATAAAGTTGTCAGAGCATCCTAAAATACCCGAACCACCACCGGGGTATCCTGTTGACCCTAGTATTGGTTTTCAGACTTGGTATAAGGTTTCAGATGGAAAGAAGAAAAATGGGAGAATGCATTGTACTAGAGGGTATTCCAAAAATATCAAGCGGCGTAGTAGAGATTTCAAAATGAGATATGCTGATGGAGAAGGATCATCCACTCCACCTATATTAACCGCCGAAATGCTTGAAACTGTGAGAAACTTGGCAAATACTGAGGCAACACAACAAGTAGCAGCAAGAAATTTGGAAATTGAAGAGATGAAGAGAAAACAATTAGAGATGCAGGAGGAAATGCTAAGAAGAGAAAGAGAATTACGGGAAGAAATGAGGAGAGAATTTCAGGAAGAAATGAGGAGGCAGACACAAGAGTATCAAGAAGCAATGCGAATTGCAAATGAGCGGTCACAAAGGTTTGATCAATAATTTGCTTCACAAAATATGGGTGGTGGTGGATTTGGAGGAACTAGTGGATATGGAGGAGCTGATGAAGAAGAGGAGGAACAAGATGGGGGGAATAATTAAATTTACATATTTAAGTTTATTTTAATTTGTATGGAACAATTTGTGTTAACTATTTTGAACTTATTTTTAAATACTATTGTAATTTTGTATGGAGTTTAATTTTTAATATATTTGCTTAAATATTAATTATTATATGTATTATAATAATTTTGTTTTAATTTGAATTATTAATTTAAATTATATTATAATTATATATATATATATATATATATATATTTTAATTATTATGTACGATTTTGAAAATTATATATTTTTTTCAAAGTAAAAACAATTTGCGAGGGGCTAATCCCCAAGCAAACAAAATATATGTTGCATTTTGCGAGGGGCTAATCCCTAAGCAAAATATCTGACGCACTCTGTCCCTTTGCAGACTGCTAGCTGGTGCCTATTTCTGTAGATTGCAGAGTAGAATTTTGACTTTTCATTTAGCGAGGGGGGTAGCCCCAGGCAATTTAGCAAAGTGGATAGCCCATCGGTAATGGATTTGCGACCCCCTGTTTTGCTAGGGTAGCTGTCCCCTCGCAAATTGTGCATTTGTGAGGGTTTTTGCCTTTAGTGAGGGGTTTAACCCCTGACAAATTGCAGTATTTTTTGTAGTGATTTTAAGGTGGAAAAGTAAATCCAAAAAGTGATAATTGATTCATGAAATTGGATTAATGTTAGTGCCCTACCTATCATTTTTTAAAACTCATTCAAATAATACTATGTTTAATGACTTTGAATTGTCCATAAAGAGGCACTTCTCTTCTTTTAGAGTGTGTCTGGTTTAGTGTGTCTGGTTTGAAAGAGAAATTGTGAATAGAGAAAATAACAAGAGAAATTTAAAGAGAGAAAATTAAAAAAAAATTAAAAATATTATAAAATCAATAATGTTGATTTAAATTTAATTAAACAATTAATTATTTTTTCTATACAAAAAGCTAATTATTTCAATATTTATTTCTAATAGAATACAAATTTAATTTATTTTATTAATTATTAAACTTAATTCATTAATACTTTAATTTAACAACTTAATTGAATTGATTCTATATTGAATTTAGTTGATATACACTAAAAATATTTTACATTATCTACTAATCATAACAATTAAATTGGAATTTTTAATCACAAGAGTAAGGTTAGATTAATTAAGTTGGATTTTTTTAATGACAAGAGTAAAGTTAGATTAAATTAAGGTGATGAGAGAGTAAAAGTAATCAACTATCAACTATCAATCAACTATCTACCCATTACTAGGAAATTGCCCAAACTTACTGTTGTGCCCTTTTCACTTTTTTTTTTCCTCACTTGCAAAAGGTTAATCATGTAATTAACAAATTCAATATTCACCTATGTCAATTGTATCTTTCTTATTGGTCCATTCTAACAACTTGTCCCAAACACCTTTTTCATTTGTTTCTCTTTCTCCTTATAAACTTTTTCCTTCTCTCTCCATCCGTTCTCTCTCAGCTACATGTATGGCATTCAACAAATTTATAATATCAACTATCTACCCATTACTAGGAAATTGCCCAAACTTACTGTTGTGCCCTTTTCACTTCTTTTTTTTTCCTCACTTGCAAAAGGTTAATCATGTAATTAACAAATTCAATATTCACCTATGTCAATTGTATCTTCCTTATTGGTCCATTCTAACAACTTGTCCCAAACACCTTTTTCATTTGTTTGTCTTTCTCCTTATAAACTTTTTCCTTCTCTCTCCATCCGTTCTCTCTCAGCTACATGTATGGCATTCAACAAATTTATAATATTGAGCATCTTTTGTTAAATTAATGTTTTTGTTTCTATTTTATTTGGACATATATTTGTGAAATAGGGTTTCTATTACAAAATATTCTGCCATTGACACTAAAAATGAGAGCATAGCCAAAATTGATTTTAAGTATGGAGCTGACAAAATTGGATATAAAAGTGTCAGATTTATTTTAACATGTCTAAAATATAAATTTCTTTGTACTAATTGTTTTCATTGTATAATTAATATTGTATAGTGTATACTGAACACGTCTAATGGTTTTATAATTTCAAACTGTGTTACCTGGCTGGTATTTCTAATCTCCACCCTCCTTTTTTATGATTTCCCCACCTCACAAAAATAACATAATTTAATTCAAATTCAAAACACAAATATAGAATAAATACTAAACACACATATATTAATGCGATTTTTCAACTAGCATTTAAATTTTAATAAAATTAATAATTTATCTATTTTACGGGACACTATCACTATAATATATATTTTAATTTAATCAATCATTATCTTAATTTAAGAGACAAAATCCTTATTTTAATTTATCATCATCTTCATAATAATTTATTATCTTAATAATAGCTTATTTTTAATTTTTCTTATTTTTATTCGATCATTATCTTAATTTATCTCACGGGTCATTATCTTAATAATATTAATGTTGTTGTGTTCTGTATCCCCATTATCATGGATCATACATATTTTTTTTGCATTTACGCATATTATTCATATTATTCAAAATATATTACATAAAATAATCGATTACCCGTGGGGCAGCACGGGTCTCTTACGAGTTTATTGATGAGAATGAGTGGAAGTAACTCCAACTTGGTGGTGGACGTGGCCCTATTCCAAAGACATGTCTATTCCTCTATAAATACATAACAAACAACAACATAGCATCAGCAATAACAAACAACAACATAGCATCAGCAGTAACAAACAACAACCGCAATGGAAAATTTCCTCATCATGCTTCTCATTGTCATCATAAGCATTCTGCAATTCACAACAACAGTTTCTGAAATGTGCAACCCGCAAGATAAAGCTACTCTACTGCAGATTAAAAAAGAACTTGGCCACCCGGCCAAACTCTCGTCCTGGGATCCAACCACAGACTGCTGCGGTAAATGGGTGGGTGTCGCCGCTTGCGACAACCACACTCACCGTGTCACCGACCTTCTCCTCAACCAACTCGACCTCTATAAACCACTTTATATTCCACCCTCCATTTTTAACCTCACTTCCCTCTCCTCCATCATTCTTGCCTCCACACCTAACCTCATTGGCGCAATCCCTCCCTCCATCACCAACCTCACCAACCTCACGTCTCTCCAAATCTTCAAAACCGGCGTCTCGGGTGAAATACCCCACACTCTCTGGAAAATCCAAACACTCTCTACCATTGTTTTTGAACAAAACAAACTTACCGGTCCTCTCCCGCCCTCACTCTCCTCTCTCCCCAACCTCTTCTTTCTCTCCCTGGACTACAACCAACTCACCGGAACAATTCCAAACTCCTACGGCTTCTTTTCCAAATCTCTCCAAATGCTCTCTCTTTCAAATAACCGCCTCTCTGGAAAAATCCCACCGTCTCTCCAAAAACTCAAAGTCAAGTATGTCAACTTGGGTCAGAACTCCTTGGAGGGCGATGCTTCAATGCTTTTCGGATCGAAGAAAAGCACTGAAGTAATATTTTTGGGTGATAATTTTCTTACCTTTGATTTTGAGAAACTAGGACTGGGGACGAATTTGCAATCGGTTGATTTGAGGAACAACAGGGTCTATGGTAAGCTGCCGGCAGGACTGACGAAACTCAAGCTTACTGCCTTGAATGTTAGTAACAATAATCTGTGTGGACAAATTCCACAAGGTGGGAAGCTGCAGAGTTTCAATGAGTCCTGTTATGCTCATAACAAGTGCCTCTGTGGTTCTCCTTTAACAGCATGTAGAGCTTGAGGTGGGAAGCTTCGGTAGTTTTTTGTCTCTGGTGTGATCATTATTGTTTTTCTGACTTGTTAATGTTTGAAGTTATCATGAATTTTTCTTTCCAATGTTTTCTCATTGATTACATAATTTGTAAGGGAGTTATTGAACTATTCACTAGAATGAAATCCATAAGCTCATCAGGTTTTATTGTTATAGTGTATGCTTATTCAAATTTAGTTGTTTTTGCCTTGGTTTGCTATTGCTCTTACTGTCATAGCTGGATATTCGTGTATGTAAACTAAAAAACCAGAATTTATAATCTTAAAGAATGATAAGATTATTGTTCATTGATGGTCATTTGATTAAACATTCAACATTGTTATATTGAAGCAAACATGTGAGAACACCTACTACCTGATCCATGGAACATTATGCAGTCATTGATCTAAATAACTTATCACATCTAGTCGGAGTATGCTCTGAGTATTGTTGTTGATGTTAGTAGAAAGATTGTAGCAAATGCAATAGCTTGAGTACCCTGATTTTGATATATTGTTTTCAGGTAAATATGTCGGCCAATAAAACTACGCAAGAACTGATTATGATGCACTGGAGAAATAGAAGGTAGCAATTTACTGTCAATAATTTGAAATTTGTTAATGTATTTTCTTGTATTTCCAACTTAAATAATTTGTTATTTGCATTGCAGAGCCATATTCTGAAGAAACCAAAAATGTCAAGGAAGAGTATCCTTCACAAGTGAAAATAGGCCAGAATCTGTATAATTTGGGTTATCAAATATAACATTGTTTTCATCTGAAATGTAGTTCCAATGTAACAAATTGAAGGTTTTCCCAAGAATGTGCAATTTAAAGATCATGTCTAAACCTTTCTTTAAGTTATGCCTCAGGCTACTCAATATATTGACAGACTATTTTGTACATACCATACTGGTGACTTGTTGATTTATTTTGCTCTTCAATACGTCTTCAATAAATCATTTTAATGGTATAGTAACCTGGCTGTGGTAGATATTCAGAACAAATGAATAAAATTTGTAAGATGGAACTATTGTAGGTAACTTTATAATATTATTATACTATATAAAAACATAAATATACATGTAGTATGTGGAACAAAACTGAAATTTAACTGTATATGACATATTCAAAATTTAATGAAATAATATTGTACATATATGTTTGATCATTAAGCCATAAAAGTAAGGTCAGAAAGTGAAAATAAAGAATAAAGAAAACTAGTTTTTTAATGGGTCCAACTGCAATACTGATTTTGACTGGGTGAATTGCATGAGACATGTCCTTTTCCTTCTTTCTTTGTGAAAGACATATAGTACTCTGAAAAGCATTAATCAAGAGTTTGCTTTTGATTAGGACCATACACTTTTTCGTATGTCCTTCTTGTACCTTAAAACTGACATAGTCATAGACTCCTCTAACTTTGTCAACAAAGACAAAAGGAATACCAATGCATGCATAAGTATGAAAATGAAATCGCATTATTGTCCTATAATTATGAGTACTATCTTTTCTTTCCTATTTTGCACAAATATAATTTTTTTCTTTTATATTTTTCATTGTAAATTTAGGAAATAATTGGTATCCAAAATTAAATAAAAATTGAAAAAAGACAGAATATCAATAAAAATAATTTTTTAAGAAAAGCTTAATTTAGAAATCTACGTATACAGAATTAATTTAGAATATTGAATTTAATTTAAATATATTTTTCTTTCTGCAATATTTTAATATTGTACTTTTAGTTTTTCTAAAAGAAAATTATATAATACGGTTTTAAAATTGTGTTGTTTCATTTTCATTTTTACTTAGTTTAGATTTCTTTTTAATAAATGCAGTTTTATTTTTTATGCAAAATTTATGTATTATATGGTCGTCTTCTTATGTCAAAATAATCAATTTTTTTGAAAATGTTGAATAGGAGTAAACATCTTTAGTACAAATGGTAGACTTAAAGTATAATAACATAAAAAAAAAGTTTTTTTAATTTATATTTAATTATTATAATTTATAAAAAATGTTAAAATAATGAAAATTTAATTAATAACCTATTAATAATCTATTAAAATTAGTAGTTAATAATTAATTAATTAAAACAATTTATTAATCTATTAATAAACTATGTTTATGTAATGGAATCAGAATTTTGGATAAATATTAAAACTTTACGGTGTGAATTTGAAAATATTATGATGGGTAAACATTGATAGAAATTATTTATTGTGTCGTAATCAAGAGAACAATGACATATCAAGAGCAATGATTATATGGATTATATGAATTTGGTCAATGTTAAAATATTAAGTCACCCTTCATATATACTCCTTTCTCCCTTTAATCATTGTGTCTAACACATAGGTTTTTTAATTATGTCTATAGTATTTTAATATGGACTATAGTATTGTTTTAAAATTGTGTCTAACACATAGGTTTTCCTTTCTCCCTAATAATTTACTCAATTTACAAAAGATTTTTATTTGATGTGGAAAACCTCATATGGATCACCATGCAAGAATAATTATAAAAAATGAACTCGTTTTTTTAGTTTAATCTTAATTACTCTTTTAGAAAATATTACATTTTCAATGAAGCACACTATTTCATGTTAATGAATTTTCCAAACCTTCAATTTCATATGATATGAACACTTTTTTTTTTTTTATTACTGAAATTTATCAAAGTGGTAGTAGGTTTATCCTTTTAAGAAAAAAGTTTATATGTTAGGCGCACTTAAGAGGAACTACCAACATAATGCCATGCTTTTCATGGGTTAACCACTCATTGCCACAATTTTATTTTTCATAATTTTCTAGTACTTACAGTCTTTCTACAAATCATGATGATGTTATCAATTAAGAGGAAAACTTTGAACAAGAAAAGTGAAGAGAAGGAATTTTGATATTTTATAATATTATGCTATTGAAAGTTGAAAAGAATATCAAAAAGATCTTAGATATAAGATTTTGATTCTCCATGTGAGCTTAAGTTCCTTGCTCTTAATTATCATTTTTATTTTGTTTAACATAAGTTTCATCTACACATATAATACTATTTAACATACTATTAGAGATTCGATACGAATATTTTTTATTATTATATTTATATATTATAATTCGCCTGAAGAATAATCTTTTTTTTCATTGTTATATTTAAATATTATAGTCTGCCTGAAGAATAATCTTTTCAATTAGATTAAGTTTCAGTGTTGCATGGTCAATTTGTCTGTAGTATTATTTTTATTTAATTTTGCAGGATAAACAACTGTATCATAATTGTGATATTATTTTTGGAGAAGTCTTCATAATTGAATCAGCAACCACAATTTAAAGGTTTCTCAAATTCATTATTATGTTCATATTTGTTGATTACAAAAACTTTGCTTAGCATCCTATGTTATAGTCAAGTGAGACAGCACATGTAAAATGGGGTTTGTAACCGTACACTTGCTTAAAGAATAATTTTTTAATTAATCACGCAAAGAAAAGTTTTGAGACAAGTTTGGAAATATGTGGTGATTTATGTATGTCCTTGACACCTATACTTTCATGATAGTGTCTATTTCTTTTGGGAATATATAGCATCTAAGAAAACATAAGGTAGTGGATACAACTTATGATAGAGATAAGCATCTACAAGATTTTACTTAGATAGTGATAAAGAGATAAAGAAAAATTGGTTTTCTCTTTCACTTGCCTCACCCTAAACAAGAAACTAATTTGAAATGAAAGTTGTCATATTCATTTGTGTGGGGCTCATAATAAAGTATAGTTCAATTTCTTTGCACTGACGAAAGTACAAAAGATATAAAAGGATTCTTTAAATAAGTGGCTGAACTCTTTTCCTACCATTGAAATGGAGGCTGAAGGTGCAAATGTGAGTCAGGTTGTCTAGCATTAAGTATGAATCCAATGAATCTCCATGACATTGTGGGAGATGTGGACTTAACGTTGTGGGGAGATGTGGACTGCTGCTCAACTTTCCCAAATAAACTGTTTTTACTGTAAAGATACTGTCAACATGTCAAGCTGCCAAGTTAATTACTATGCATCTATCAAAAGAGAAAAAAATTGCAATTTACTGTAAAGTTAATTACTATCACTATGTCTACTTTATCAAAATATATGCCGGAACAGATTTTAGCTTCAAACAATATGTTTACTTCAAAACATAATTAGCAAAAACTAGCAGGAACATACTAGGTATTAAGCACTTGACTAAAGCAACTAGTGACCATTTAACCAGTATTGCAGAATCTTCAAACAACTTTCATTTTCAAATTAATATCAAACAGCACAGCAGCAAGTAGTTTTCAACTTACAGTTGCCTTGATCCATTCCAATTTGACCTTGTTGAAAACCTTGTTAAGAATAGGTAACAACCTTGTTGAAAACCTAAATCAAAAGAGGTAAAAATCCACAGAGAAAACACAATTAACTAAAGAAAAAATTGTTCAAAAGTAGTTAAAAACAAAACAAACTGACAGTCAAAATCATAACCTTAATCACCCTTGATCCATATACACAATTGGTCCAAAACCTTTAATCAACTGTAAACAACAACAATATTCATACACTACGAGTTAGAGAACTGAGAGAGTGACAGAACTGAGAAATCAGAGAAACAACAACAACAATAAACAAAAAAACACAAACCTTAATCACCTGTAGAGTGTGAGAATTAGTTCAAAGCCTTTAATCACTGTAAACAACAATAATCATCACTGATGAAAAGAAAAAATTTGGGGTTTGTGTTAAAGCGCTGCATTAAGTTTTGCCTCTCCATCTAAGCACATGTAAGTAAAATCATACAAATCATCTAAGCACATGTAAGTAAAATCATACAAATTAATGAACGCTTCTAATATGTCAAGCATCTTAGTCATCTGAGTGAATATCAGAGCTCGGTGACCTTCGGATTTAATCTCCTCAGTAAAATTGCTAGCTCCTGTAATTTTCCACAGTCGAATTGGACAAATCGCCTATCTGGGAAATATACTTGACGATGGACAATTGCGGGCCTGATTGGTGACAATAGTCGTGAAAGAATATCAGAGCATCGCTGCTTGTAAGATGGGTTCAGAAACACAGTTGTCTCACTTTTGTCCGCTGTAATTAAATTATTTTTTTCGTTGGACACTGTAAAAACGTGTAAGATACGTGTCGTACAAATATCCGTGTCAGATGCTCAATTTTCACGTGAAGTTGCTTTTCTACATCTCTCTTTAATCGACGGGGTAAGAATGAACGAAGGAAATTATGCAGGCGATCAACAACCTCCTTATTAACTTTTTCCTCTCCCTCTACCATTCCTAATATAGGATTACTAAACCAGTCCTTAAACTCTTGGTGTGACTGGAAAACAAGGGCATCAAGAAATGCATGAGAGACCACAGTTCCATGAGATCATTCTGTAGCGGTGTACTCGTACCAGTCAACAGAATTCGTCGGTTTGAATTGAAATTCAACAGTGTCTGCCACCTTTGTGATTTCCAGTTTTTAATGAGGTGAGCTTCATCTAAGATCAAGTATTTTCACTTTTTGCGCTTCCAAAATAACTAATCTATATGTTATTATGCATACGTGAATAATGTTAGGATCCCGAAATTCCGAAACAGAAATTAAAGAAATAAACAGTAAAACTTTAGGAAATAAACGGAATTTGATTAATGATGAAATATAAGATGCAGAAAGGGAAGAATCCCAATCTACCCCAGAGCCAAGCTCCTACAGAGAACAATATTCTCTGTCCATAACTAAAACAAATGATTTCTCCCCGATACCTATACTCTTACTTTCCACCCTCTTTATAACCAACTCTACCCGTTCTCTCTCCTGTAACTAACTATCTCCTCTAATCTTCTACTTTTGATTACTCCAAATGGGCCTAAGCCAATTGGGCTTACACACACATATTTGGTACCTAACAATACCACCCCCTTAAAATGTGCCTTGTCCTCAAGGCAGAGAAAAAAGAATTCACTTTCCAGTAGCTGCTGCCTTGTTATAACCTGCAGTATTGAACAGAGATTTTGGTTGCTTGATAAACTCTGCTGTTCCACTAGAGGCTTCCTCCCTTGTTGGTGCTGAGACATTTGTGTACTCATAATATTGAATTCTTGTGTGGTTTGGGCCTGAACATTTTCCATAGATCCTATACTTGAGCAACACAATAAAAGTTGCAACGAACTGTTGCTGCCATTCAAACTCCCAGATTTTAAAACCTGGTGCTGCCCCATAAACACATTCTCCAATGGTGGGTTTAAGAAAACACATATGATTGATCTGAACGGTGGGGATATTGACCCAATCATGAAAAAACATTCTTTTCCACTGAAATAAAAATTGACCCATGGTAGTTCTTCTAAAAACTCTCCTTGTACAATAGTTGAAAATTAGGGTCCTTCCACCTGGGTCCCACTGTTCAGAGGTTGATGATCCGGTTTCAACCCTTTGAACCACCCAAACAATTTCCCCCGCTCTACATTTGCATCGTAGCCTGCTACTTTTTTCAACTTGCTGAGGAAATAGACCCTCATCCATCGCAACAACCCGATTCACTTGAATAACAAGCTTAGTTGATGCTTCCAGCCTAACTATGGTTGCATCTCCTATACTCTCCAGCATCATGTCAACACCATTTGTTATAGAGTTTCCAAACAACAAAACAAAATTTGCAGCTCTAACCAAGTAAATGGCAGTGAGGGAAGAGCACATATACTCATTTATCATGGACTCATGTTGTAGGTGTGCACTCTGATAATTTGTGTATTGGAATAAACTTTCTTCATAGGTTACATGATTTGCTTCCATATCCATGAAGTAGGAAATAAAGCTTTTAAGTGTATCAAGTAGCCCCCGAAAAATTGAGAGATATTGAGTGAACAAAACATATGTGGAGGATTGCTTCATTGCCTTCTCAAATTTTCTATATTGAAATTGGGACTTACCATGCAATGATGGGAGCAAAGAATTCCATGAACCATCCAAGGTATGTACCCACTTGGCAGTAGCATAGATAGACATCTGTAAAGCACTTAGTACCTTGACATGGTTATATACCCACTTGGCAATAGCATATGTAACCATCTGTAAGGCACTTAAAAGAGTATTTCTTCCATTTCTTGTGGAGTATGGAACTGAAGGATATTTTTCCCCAATAGTATTGAAATGCAATACTTCTATAAAGGCTCTAGTTAGGGGCAATGGGAAAACACAACATATTTGGTCAACACAATTTTTTTCCCAATTCTCAAGTGGTGTTTCTGGGGTTGGGTCCCATATACTACAAACCCATTTTTCTTGAACCCCATAACTATCAACAACTTGGGTCAGACCCATTAAATTAAAGAATTCACCCAACTTACCTAAAGACAAGTTTGCCCTTCTATCACCCTCTTTCACTCGACCCGGATTCTCCATCATAAGCACCCAACGTAACTCGTTCTGCAGTGATGGCATCGTAACTATACGGTGGACGGCAATTGACTGTTTCAAGTGTGGAGGGACTGTCTTAGGCATTTCTCCGACCATGGTGGAGCCCCATGCCCTTTGAATCTTCTTCGCTGCACAGTATAGTTTTCGGTGTGATTCTTTTTGAGAAAAGGAAAAAATGATTGAATCCTTCAGAGATGAAGAATCGATGGTGTCATTGTCAAACTTAGACCTATAATTATCTAAGCGGTCGTAACTCACCTTCACCCCTTTTTTGCGAGACTTACGATTGTTTTCCCCTTCGACTCCCATCATCATCAGTTGCTTCTTACCGTTTACCCTTGGAAACTCTTCCAACAATTTTTGTTGTGGTGGACTCTTCACATGGTGTTTAACATCTGGCGGCTTTGGTGGTTTCCTCACTAAAGTCGTTCTGCAGTGATGGCATCGTAACTATACGGTGGACGGCAATTGACTGTTTCAAGTGTGGAGGGACTGTCTTAGGCATTTCTCCGACCATGGTGGAGCCCCATGCCCTTTGAATCTTCTTCGCTGCACAGTATAGTTTTCGGTGTGATTCTTTTTGAGAAAAGGAAAAAATGATTGAATCCTTCAGAGATGAAGAATCGATGGTGTCATTGTCAAACTTAGACCTATAATTATCTAAGCGGTCGTAACTCACCTTCACCCCTTTTTTGCGAGACTTACGATTGTTTTCCCCTTCGACTCCCATCATCATCAGTTGCTTCTTACCGTTTACCCTTGGAAACTCTTCCAACAATTTTTGTTGTGGTGGACTCTTCACATGGTGTTTAACATCTGGCGGCTTTGGTGGTTTCCTCACTAAAGAGGGTATTGTCCAGCTTGATCTTGTTTTGATCGGTGGGGGTTGCAAGATTCGCCGCGGTAGTGCCGTTACAAATCGTCCGGCGTATGTCGGCTTCAATGGTGATCTCAAGTATGATTTATGTGCACATACTCTCTCCACCATTGTGCTTGATACGTTTATCTTCTCAAACCTTCCTGATTCAACACACCCTTTGAATTCTTTCACTTCCTTGCTTCCTGTGATATCCATATTGAGAAATATCGCCATTGACCGTAGTGGTTCTTGCATCTTCTTAGTTTCAAGGGTTAATCCTTTGACGTCGGTTCCTTTGCACCAATCAGTAGTTGAGATCTCCTCTTCTTCATTCCTCTTGTCAACTAACATCTGGTCTTCCTCTATCACCGATTCAACACCACTATTCTTTGACTCCTCATTATTTTCAGTTAGAATGTGGTCATCGCCCTGGTTCTCCTCATCCTCTGCAACTTCAAGCATATCCCACAGATCTGGGATGAAATTCTTGATAAAGGCCATTTCAAATTCCTTCCATGTTGCACTTTGATGGTTTTTCTTCCAAGAATACCACCATAAAGAAGCTTCTCCTCTCAATGCAAACAGAGTCACCCAGTCTACTTTCATCTTTTCTGAAATCCAGCGGTTGGCTTCAAAGTACCGATCCAACTGGATCAGCCACCAGTAAGCGTCTTCCGTTCCATCAAAGATTGGAAGTACCTTCTCCGACAACGTCACTGGCTCTTCCTCGATGCATCCGGTAGGTCGGACCATTGTTAGGATCCCGAAATTCCGAAACAGAAATTAAAGAAATAAAACAGTAAAACTTTAGGAAATAAACGGAATTTGATTAATGATGAAATATAAGATGCAGAAAGGGAAGAATCCCAATCTACCCCAGAGCCAAGCTCCTACAGAGAACAATATTCTCTGTCCATAACTAAAACAAATGATTTCTCCCCGATACCTATACTCTTACTTTCCACCCTCTTTATAACCAACTCTACCCGTTCTCTCTCCTGTAACTAACTATCTCCTCTAATCTTCTACTTTTGATTACTCCAAATGGGCCTAAGCCAATTGGGCTTACACACACATATTTGGTACCTAACAAATAACT
This sequence comes from Vicia villosa, assembly GCF_029867415.1. NCBI lineage: Eukaryota > Viridiplantae > Streptophyta > Magnoliopsida > Fabales > Fabaceae > Vicia > Vicia villosa. The sequence continues at coordinate 45,123,739 of NC_081183.1, read as the reverse complement.
AATCTATATGTTGTTATGCATACGTGAAATGAATTTGGTTTTAACCATCCTTGTCTTTATGCTTTCCCTCCTGTGCGCTTCCAAAATAGGTCAAAATTTTAAACGCATGACACCATTTCAGAAATTATTTTAAACGCAGGACACCATGTCAGAAATTCAGTCTCCCAGTTAAGCATCACACTAGTTGGCACTACAATTAGATGTGGACTCCAAATCCCCTTTTCACAGGCAAGATGTGCAAGCATAGCTATAGTCATCATCATACTAGTTGGCACTAAAATTAAATGATGGTTTTAATACCAATGAATTAAGCCATTAGCAACAACTAGAGATGAATACCACCTACCTTTTATACCTTACAAGTAGTTACTCAACCGACATGTTACTCTTTTTTTGTAGTAATGCAATCTACATATAATAAAAGCTTGGTCATGAGGATAACAAAACAATATATATATAAAGCTTATTAGCTCTTAACCTCATCTTTTGGTTCAATTGCATCAACTCTACCCAGTTTTTCTTCCTCGGATAAGGTTGTTTCATCATCCTGATCATTGTAATGAAGTTAAGACAATATGCCAACCAAGAAACCAAAATAAGTAAATTGGTAAGACCTTCAAAATAATTAAATAAAATATTCAACCGCCGACAACTTCTTTAATATAAAATAACATCCAATACAAGTTATATTCAACCGCCGACAACTTCTTTAAATAAAATAACTGTGAGAGAACTTTGATCAAAGAGTGGTGGAAACGATACATTGAGAGAAGTTGAGCGAGTGCACCAAGTGAGTGAATGAATTCTGGCTTAGAAGTATTACCCCCAACACTTGACAAAACGGAACGTTTTTTTCGGTTTTCACTGGGTTGGGTCGGGTGGGCGGTTTTTGTCCACCCCTACTAGTAACAAGTATTGAAAGTAGCAGAGAAGCTCAATACATAGTTACTTCACTTGTTTATTTTGGGAATGGAAAAGGGAAACAACCACCCATTTGGTACTATTATTATAGAATGTTGCAAGAGTATTTAAACTAATACTATATATCTTTATTATGATAAATGTGCCTTTCCAAATAGTTGTTACTTGCTAACTGTCACGGTTACAATGTCCCTCAACAGCCAGAATACATGGAAAAAAGATAGAAAAACTGGAGCACCAACAAAACCAATAAATTTAAAGGTCAGGAGCTATTAAAGTAACTTCCGTGTAATCTGAAATAAAAGCTAGAATGCCTCTTCTTTCTGCATAAAATGGTAAACAAAACATTAACTTAATTGAGAAATAGCTAATATATTCAAATATAGCTTAGTCAAACAAGGCCTAAAAGCTTGTAACAGAATGTAACTGACTGTTCTGATTCAGCACAGTCTCTTGGTTATAAATACTCATAACTGATTATTGTAACTAACTTTTGATATTAGATCTTCTGGATAACAGAAAATGGAATCTTCTATATCTCACTTTTCTTCACTTTCTCTCTTTTCTAATATGGTAATCCGGAGCTTGAAATCAGGTCTCTTGCCAGGACTTAAGAAGGAGATTTGAACCAAACAGTTTGAGAATCCACACAAACGTCCCTGATTTCCAGTTCGCATAACATCTTCAAGACATTCACCAAACAAATTGTAAAACAATAGGGAGAAAATGTCCCTGATTTCCAGTTCGCATAACATCTTCAAGACATTCACCAAACAAATTGTAAAACAATAGGGAGAAAATGTCCCTGATTTCCAGTTCGCATAACATCTTCAAGACATTCACCAAACAAATTGTAAAACAATAGGGAGAAAATGTTATGAATGTGCTTGAGATACATTGCTCTCAGCATAAAGCTTTATTTATAATTGTTGACAGGCTGTAAATTACAGCATTTTAGCTCTTAACTGGCAGAAAATAATTCTGTCTGTATATAATTATTTTGTTCCTTTTCTATATAGTTTATTTTAGGTAGGTTCTTATTATGATTTATTCTTTCTTTAATTTAGGATTTCCTTCCAAATCTATAGTCAATCACCTACTGTAATTCCTCTATAAAAAGGAGGAATTCTTGTACAGCTATGATTTAATATTATCAAATATTTCAACTTGAGATCAGAGCAACGATCTTTGCGCCTCTGATTTGCAGCCATGGTTGACAGTTCCTCAACCACCAGCGATGATCAGAATAAAGAGGAGATTGTCGCCCCCAAAGACTTGCAGCGAGTTATTTTCGGCGAATCTCATTCTGTCCAAATCACCACCTTTCGACTCAATGGGTCGAACTACTTCCGGTGGCACCAATCTGTCCAGTTGTATATTCCTGGCAGAGGAAAACTCGGATACCTCAATGGTGAGCGACCCAAGCCAGATACTGCTGATCCACGGTATGTTGTTTGGGATTCTGAAAACTCCATGGTCATGATTTGGCTGGTAAACTCCATGGAGGAGGACATTAGCAGTAATTACATGTGCTGTTCCACAGCCAAAGATCTATGGGATAGTGTCACAGAAATGTATTCTGACCTTGGAAATAAATCTCAGATTTATGAACTCACCTTGCAAGCCAGAGAAATTCGGCAGGGAGGTAATAATGTGACAAAATACTTCTACTCTTTGAAGCGGGTTTGGCAGGACCTTGATCTCTTCAACACTTACAAGTGGAACTCAGCAGAGGATGCCAAACACCATCAACAGACAGTGGAAGAAGGTAGAACATTTCAATTTCTTGCAGGTCTGAATGAGGAGCTAGATGAAGTTCGTGGCAGGATCATTGGGAGAGCAACCTTACCTTCATTGGGTGAGGTCTTTGCTGAAGTCAGAAGAGAGGAAACTAGGAGAAGTGTAATGATGGGAAAGATCAAAATTGTTCCACCTCCTCCCGAGACCAATGCTCTTGCTGCAGAAGCTACTGCCCTTAAAAGTTCAACTAACCAGAAGAATTTTTCAAACCTTTGGTGTGACCACTGCAACAAACCACGTCATACCCGGGAAACTTGCTTGGAAAATTCACAGGAGACCAGCTCATCTAAAGCTGACTATGTTTCACCTTATCTGTGTGCAGTTCCCCAAACTTAAAGGTTGCTATTCCAAAAGCAACCCCAAACTTAGAATGAAACTCGGATTCAAGAACGACCCACATTACTCTGAACAAGGTAGGGAAGTGTTTGGGCTAATGGTTAAATGATGTGGTAAAGAAAAATGGAAAAACTCAAAGGGTTATACAAAGGATATATGATAAACAGGGGTGGCTAAAAGGCACTGGGCTAAAATAAACAACAAAATTTGCCTCTGCGTGTGTGTCAAGTCTAGAGTGAATCACGAAGAACAAGTGCAAGTTCTGGATAATGTAAAATACCAGAATTCCCTCAAAAGATATATGGTGCTTGGCTTTTTCTGATTCTCACCGGTCGGGAGAGATGAGCGACGTCTACACTGTATTTAGCTTGATGTGGTGTCTCAATCAGACATGGTGAGCTTGTAGCTCTTTTCAACAGCGTGTAATCTACCACAACAAAACAACAAAAGTTATCAACGATTAGAGGTACAATTGTGTATTAGTATTTGAAAATAACCCATTTAGGGTGCGTCACGTCATCCGTTGTTGCCACTTTTATCAGTACATACCAAAGACATTTCATAAAAAGACAAGCTAGTAGGTTTCGGTATCACTGTGTAGCAGCCCATGTATCAGTCTCGTGGGTGAGATACTTCCCAGACATATTAAATGTGGCGCACATATCCTGCATGAAACAGAATAGACGCATCTCTACCCGATGAGCATATGAATCTTCATCCACAAAGGTGTGATGACGGAATGTGGGTGATAGGAATGGATCGGACCCCACAAGTGATGATGGGGATGTGTCAGTTAACAAATATAATTTGGGGCCTAAACAATGGAGAGTATATGTGGGAAAGAATAAGAAAGGCCCAGTTAATTAGTATTCCCATATAAATAGGAGTTAGTTTAGATTTCTCATATAAATAGGAGTAAGTTTAGATTTCCCATATAAATAGGAGTTAGTTTAGAGTTCCCATATAAATAGGTGTATGGGGCAGTAGCTAGGTATCTTATTATTATTATTTTGTTTTGCATATTAGGGTTGGGCAGTGAGAGAATTGTTTTCTCTGACTGAGGAGCATTTGCTCTGGATTTCTTTTCAGTTTTCATATTCATTAATAAAATAATTTTCTCCATTCTATTATACCTTTCCTCTATTCTATCAATTGGTCCGACCTGCTGTGTTCATGCAAACCAGAATGGCAGATAGAATTACTGCAGTTGAGGAACGCTTGGGACGTGTGGAAACCAGTATTGAGGAATTGCGTACTTTCCTTTGATGCGGAAATTCAACGGGCGATAGCGAATCGTGGATCACCTCAAACAAGCGGTGAAACGGTTACCTCACTGTTGGATGAGTTTCGTTTGTTCGCAAAGAAGGTGGAGCTGCCAGCGTTTACCGGCGACGATCCGGTGGCATGGATCACTCGTGCTGAGACATACTTTGAAGTACAACGAATCTCTCGGGATGTTCGTATTCAGTTGACAAAGTTGAGCATGGAAGGCCCGACTATCCATTTGTTGGAATATATTATTTCTATTTGTATTATTTCCCTTTATTCTCCATTAAGGAAAGAATTAATATCATTATTGTATTACCATTATATATACCAGCCTAGAGCTGAGGAATAAAAGATAACAGCTTTTTTTACCATTCCTTTCAATATGGTATCAGAGCTCTGGGTTAGGGTTTACTGTAAAACTTCCACAACAGCTTCCGATTGACATACCCGTTTAATCCCCTATGGCGAATCACGGCACGAATTGGCCCGCTCTAGGTTTTGCCTACACCGGATCCAATAATGGCGGTGGCCGCGGTGATGGCGGCGGCCGCGGTGATGGCGGCGGCCGCGGAAATGGCGGCGGCCACGGTAACGGTGGTGGCCGCGGAAATGGCAATGGTGGCGGAAACGGCGACGAAACATCGGGTGTCACAAACAATGGCAGTTATTTCAATATAGGCGGCAATGACCAAGAGGGTTCCTCATACTCCCTCAAGGTCAATATTCCTAAGATGAATGGGAATAACTATAATGAATGGGCCCAGACAGTTCGCTTGGTATTGGATAGCAAAGGGAAGTTGGGTTTTCTAACTGGAGCAGTAGCTGAACCGGCAGTAGGAGACCCTCTTTACAAACAATGGAAATCTGAAAACTCCTTGATTATTGCGTGGTTGGTAAGCTCTATGGAAACTGGAATAGGTAAGCCTTATATGTTTTTGCCTTCTGCAAAGGATGTATGGGAAGCTGTTAAGGAAACATACTCTGGTATTCAAAACTCTTCCCAAATTTTTGGTTTAAAATCAAAGTTATGGCATGCGAAACAAGGGGACAAGAATGTTACTGCTTATTACAATGAGTTGTTGACCCTTTGGCAAGAGTTGGATCTATGTTATGATGACAATTGGAGGTGTACAAAAGATAGTGTTTTATTTCTCAAAAGACAAGAAAATGATCGTGTTTTCATGTTTCTCGCTGGGCTCAATAAAGACCTTGATGAGGTAAGAGGTAGAGTTTTAGGAAAAATACCATTGCCAACTCTTCGTGAAACTTTTGCAGAAATAAGAAGGGAGGAGGCACGACAAGGTATTATGATGGGCAAAACACCACGAAGCTCTGAATCTGAAGGCTCGGCTTTGGTTACTAGGAACCTTGACGAGGAAAAAAGGGTAGACAAAGTTCCTTGGTGTGACCACTGTAAGCGTGAATGGCATACGCGTGAAACCTGTTGGAAGCTCAAAGGGAAACCGCCTAACTGGAAGAAGAAAAGTGGTCGTGCATTTCAGGCTAGTAATTTTGATCAAGGGCAGCAAATTTCTTCACCGCAGCTTCCACTCACTACAGAACAACTAGACAGACTGTACAAACTCCTCGAGTCTCCAACTCCTTCTTGCTCTATAGCAACAAAAGGTAATTCTCCATTTATTAGTGTCAGTCCCAGTCATACTTGGATAGTAGATTCAGGTGCCTCTGATCACATGACAGGTGAATCTATTTTTTTCTCTTCATATAGTCCATGTGCAGGTAACCAAAAAATAAAAATTGCAGATGGCTCCTTTTCAACCATTGCAGGTAAAGGGTCAGTTGTCTTGTCTCCAATGTTAACTCTGAAAAATGTCCTTCATGTTCCAAATTTATCATGTAATTTAATGTCCGTCAGTAAATTAGCCCAAGATATAAATTGTCAAACTAATTTTTTCCGATCTCACTGTGTCTTTCAGGATTTGAACTTGGGGAAGATGATTGGCAGTGCTAAGGAGAGTGGAGGACTCTACTACCTTGACATTGGATCTGCATCACAACTACCTTCAAAAACAATAAGTTCCTGTTTTGAGTCTTTTTCTGTTTTGAATAATAAAGATGAAAACATTATGACATGGCATTTAAGATTAGGTCATCCCAGTTTTCGTTACTTAAAACACTTGTTTCCTAAGTTATTTCATAATAAGAACTTTTCTTCGTTTAAATGTGAAGCATGTGAGTTTGCAAAACATCATCGTTCCCAATTTTCAATACAGCCTTATAAACCATCAAAACCTTTTTCTATTATTCACAGTGATGTTTGGGGCCCTAACCGTACAAGTACACTCTCTCTCAAAAAATGGTTTATCACATTTATAGATGACCATACAAGAGTATGTTGGGTGTACTTGTTAAAGGGGAAATCAGATGTTTGTCAGGCTATAAAGAATTTTTTTACAATGGTGCAGAATCAATTTCAAACAAATATCCAAGTTTTTAGAAGTGATAATGGCAAAGAATATTTTAACACTATCCTGGATGATTTTTTTCTAAAAAATGGGATTGTACATCAAAGTTCATGTCCTAATACTCCTCAACAAAATGGAGTTGCCGAAAGAAAAAATAGACATTTATTGGAGGTTGCTAGAGCTTTACTTTTCACAAATAAAGTACCAAAATATTTGTGGGGCGAAGCCGTTTTAACAGCTGCATATTTAATTAATAGAATGCCCTCCAAAATTCTTAATTTTCAAACTCCGATTAATACTTTCAAAGAATGTTTTCCTAGTTCTCGTGTGTTAACTGATCTGACATTAAAAATCTTTGGTTGCACAGCTTTTGTTCATGAACATAAGAATGTTGGAAAACTTGAACCACGTGCTATAAAGTGTGTTTTTGTTGGATACTCCCCAACCCAAAAAGGATATAAATGTTTTGATCCGAAAACCAAAAAAATGTTTGTCACTATGGATGTTACATTTTTTGAAAATAAAACTTTTTTTGATGACACTCATCAAGGGGGGATATAAAGGAAGACTTGTTTCAAATTGAGAACATGAGTTTTTTAAATAATTTATCTTTGCCTGTATCACAAAGTTCTGAGACTTATACTTCTGCACCAACAGAAAATGGCCATGATTCTTTATTTAATCCTACTCCTGTTATGAGTAACGATCCTTGCGAATCTGAGCCTACATTTTCTCATGTAGAAAACAATGAAATTCCTGAAAATGATGATAGTGATGATCTAATTGAAATGCCACAGAATAATGAGTCACTTCAGGAAAACAGATTTGAATTAGGAAACGGGATTTGGAAAGGGAAGGTTTTTGTAAAAAAGAACCACAAAGGAATGGATGAGTCCACATCTCCACACTGTCAGGAATCTGAACCGGGGAATGATCAACCTCCTAAGAATAGGAAAGGTAAGTCCATCTCTGTTTCTGAAAGTCGTATTTTGTATCCTGATATAGATGATCCTGTTGCCATTAGAAAACCTGTTAGATCGTGTACTAAACACCCCATGTCCAATTTTATATCATATTCAAATTTGTCTTCATCTATGTCTGCCTTCACCTCAAAATTGTCTAGTGTAGAAATTCCAAAAAATGTACAGGTTGCTCTAGAAATTCCAAAGTGGAGGGAAGCTGTACTTGAGGAGATGAAAGCTCTAGAAAAGAACAAAACTTGGAGTGTTATGACATTACCGAATGACAAGAAGACAGTTGGATGCAAATGGGTGTTTACTGTGAAGTATAATTCATATGGGTCAATTGAAAGGTACAAGGCTCGCTTGGTGGCTAAAGGATTTACTCAGACCTATGGTATAGACTACTCAGAGACATTTGCTCCTGTTGCAAAACTGAACACTGTAAAAATTCTTTTATCTCTTGCTGCTAACCTGGATTGGCCCCTACATCAGTTAGATGTTAAAAATGTCTTTCTTAATGGCGATCTAGAAGAAGAAGTATACATGGACATTCCTCCTGGCTTTGAAGACAAATTTGGATCAAATGTATGTAAATTAAATAAGTCTTTGTATGGATTAAAACAGTCTCCTAGAGCTTAGTTTGAAAAATTCACTCAGTCCATGAAGAACCAAGGGTACATTCAAGGACAGGCTGATCACACCTTATTCACGAAGCTCTCCCATGATGGGAAATTGGCTGCCCTGATTGTATATGTTGATGATATTGTCCTTACTGGAGACGATACAGTTGAAATGGTAAGAGTAAAAGAGAAATTAGCAGTAGACTTTGAAATCAAGGACTTAGGATCCATGCGATATTTTCTTGGTATGGAGGTTGCTCGGTCAAAGAATGGTATTGTGGTTGTTAAGAGTCCCACATCGGACAATATATGGCCTGAACACGTCCTTATAAGTGGGGGCAATCCTCACCCTACAAGCCGGTTTTGTAGGGATGAGTTAGGCCAAACCCACACTTCTTAACATGGTATCAGAGCCTACTAAGAGGAAATTCTCCGCCGTGTTTTACCCGGTTGACCTACTGTCTTCCGGTGAGAAATTTCCTTCTGCAAACCGTGTCATCACTCCGGTTTGTCTTTTTTTTTTTTCGGCAACTTTTCTGTACTGTTCATCGATCGGTACTGTTCACCGACGCGGTACTGTTCATCAAAAAAAAAAATTTTTTTTTTTTGCTCAGTTTTGTTCTCTGATCGCAGATCCGCTCTCGGTTTATTCTTCCGACTCGCAAAAATCTACCCTCCAGTACAAACAGCCCCGTTCTTGTTAACTTGAAGCTATGGGAGACTCGTTTACTAAAGTTCCGCTAATCCCATGTGAAAAACTAACCGGATCAGCAAACTATAACATATGGGCTCGTGCTGTCGATATGTGGTTTCACGGTCAGGGATTTGAAGAGCACCTAACCACAAAATTGTCTGCCGTTGCAACCGACAAACTCGCTAAATGGAAGAAAACTGATGCCTCTCTATGTACTGTGTTGTGGTTTTCCATAGCACCTAACCTCCAAGCTCAGTACCAAGCCTACTCCACTTGTTATGAGGTATGGGAAAAGGCCAAGAAAGTCTTTTCCAACGACGTTCACTCTCTATACAGTGTCATCCACAAACTCAACACACTGACGTTGGAAAATATGGATGTGCAAGCTTATCTGAGTAAGCTTGATGCCTTGAAAGCCAGTTATGAAACCCTCATGCCTTACGCAAAAGATGAAACAGCTCATGCCGAACAGCAGAGTAAATATTTCATGGTCATGGCACTTAAAGGACTACCATCAGAACTCGAATCCGTTCGTAACCAGATTTTATCAGGTACTATTGTTCCTAGCTATGATACAGTTAGTGAACAACTGTTGCGCTTGGCTACACCTCATGAGCTTGGTCCGGTTTCTCCTCCATCTATTGCTGCTCCAACACCAGGTGACACTGCTGCCCTTGCATCTCTTGGAAACAATCACAATCGCCTTCGAGGAGGGTCATCCAACTCCAAACCACGTCCCAAGTGTGACCATTGTAATCGGCTTGGGCATACTATCGACCGTTGCTGGAAGCTTCATGGCAGACCTCCACGTCAGGTAAATACAGCTCAAATTGATTATCCCGATACTATGCAGACTTCACCTTCACTTCAAAATCCTACGCCAAGCTACGACGATTTTCTCAGGTGGTGTAAGACTAATCAGAACTCTGGTTCCACGGCTTCGGTTGCACACATTGGTAATTCATCTGTTTGCCTCTCTCAATCATCTCCTCTTGGTCCTTGGGTCCTCGATTCTGGTGCGTCTGATCATGTTACCGGTAATAAAGGTTTTTTCTCTTCCATCTCTACCTCTGGTTTCTTACCTAGTATAACCGCCGCAAATGGTTCTAAAACCCAATCCCAAGGGATTGGTACTGTTCAAATCCTACCATCTCTCTCTGTTACTTCTGTCCTATATGTACCTAATTGTCCGTTTAATTTACTGTCAGTCAGTCGTTTAACTCGTGCCCTTAATTGTTCTATCACCTTTACTAATAGTGCTGTTACTTTGCAGGATCGGAGTTCGGGGAAGACGATTGGCGTCGGATGTGAGTCTCAAGGCCTTTACTACTTCTCTGCGTCATCCACCACATGCTCTGCCACAGATTCTCCACTCATTATACATGCGCAGTTAGGTCATCCAGGTCTCCCCAAGCTCCAAAAGATGGTGTCCAGCTTATCTAAATTATCTAGTTTACATTGTGAGTCTTGTCAGTTAGGGAAACATACTCGTAGTCACTTTCCCAATCGAGTCAATAAACGGGCTGCGTCCCCTTTTGCTTTAGTTCACTCCGATGTTTGGGGTCCTTCGCGTACTGAGTCTACTTTTGGGTCTAGGTATTTTGTCACTTTTATTGATGATTTTTCACGTTGCACGTGGCTATTTTTAATGAAGAACAGATCAGAATTGTTTTCTATTTTTGAAAAATTTTATCAAGAAATAAGAACCCAATTTGGCTTGTCTATCCGTACCTTAAGAAGTGACAATGCACGCGAATATTTATCTCAACAATTTCAAATTTTTATGTCATCCAATGGTATTCTGCACCAAACATCTTGTCCCCATACACCTCAACAAAATGGGGTAGCCGAACGTAAAAATCGGCATCTCGTAGAAACCACTCGGACCCTACTTCTCCATGGTAATGTTCCTCTCCGGTTTTGGGGGGATGCGGTGCTCACGGCATGTTACCTCATTAATCGCATGCCCTCATCTGTCCTTAATAATAAAATCCCTCACTCAATCCTGTTTCCAAACTCTCCTCTTCACCCAGTTCCTCCTCGAGTTTTCGGGTCTACGTGTTTTGTACACAATCTCTCCCCTGGTCTTGATAAACTATCAGCTCGATCACTAAAGTGTATCTTTCTTGGTTATCATCGATCCCAAAAGGGATATCGTTGCTACTCACATACTCTACAACGATACCTCGTATCGGCCGATGTTACCTTCTTCGAGTCAATTCCATACTTCGAGTCCAGCCAAGTAACTCCGGAACCCCTTCAGGAAAGTACTCCTACACCTCTTCCGGAAGTCTCATTTCCCCTTATCCCCCACCATTCAAGCCTTACGGTTGACCCTCCCACTACTCGCCCATTTCAAACATATCAGCGTCGCCAACCCACTTCTGTCGTACCTATTCCTGAGGCAGTACCTGTCCCTGAGGTCATTGCAGACTCTCCTCCGACGCCTTCGCCATCACCGGATCCGATCCCGCAACCTGAGTCCGATCTTCCGATTGCTCTTCGAAAAGGTATACGTCAAACACGAAATCCTTCTCCACATTATATTGATTTATGTTATCATCGTCTTTCTCCTTTGCAGTATACTTGCTTGTCTTCTTTGTCTTCTGTTTCTATTCCTAACACTCCAGGTGAAGCATTATCTCACCCTGAGTGGAGGCAAGCAATGATTGACGAAATGTGTGCTCTTCAAAGCAGTGGTACTTGGGAACTGGTTCATCTACCCCCTGGGAAATCGTTAGTAGGTTGTCGTTGGCTTTATACAGTGAAGGTTGGTCCAGATGGTAAGATTGATCGTTTTAAAGCTCGTTTGGTAGCCAAAGGATACACTCAGATTTTTGGGTTGGATTATAGTGATACTTTTTCGCCTGTAGCAAAGATGGCATCTGTTCGACTTCTTCTAGCCATTGCAGCCATTCGACATTGGCCTCTTCATCAACTTGACATCAAAAATGCCTTTTTACATGGTGATCTTGAAGAGGAAGTATATATGGAGCAACCACCTGGGTTTGTTGCTCAGGGGGAGTCCTCACAAATGGTTTGTAGGCTACACAGGTCTCTTTATGGTCTTAAGCAGTCTCCGAGAGCTTGGTTTGGCAGATTCAGCACTGTAGTACAACAGTTTAGTATGGTCCGTAGTGAAGCTGATCACTCTGTGTTTTATCGTCACTCTGCCCAAGGGTGTATCTATCTTATTGTATATGTGGATGATATTGTGATAACTGGCAGTGATCATCAAGGAATACTCCAGTTGAAACAACATCTCTCAAATCAATTTCAAACAAAAGATCTTGGTAAACTCCGTTATTTCTTGGGAATTGAGGTGGCCCAATCTAAAGATGGCTTGGTGATATCCCAGCGGAAATATGCTATGGATATTTTGCAAGAAACAGGGTTGTTGAACGCTAAACCAGCTGATACTCCTATGGATCCAAGTGTCAAATTGCTACCCAATCAGGGGGAGCCTCTATCTGATCCAGGTAGGTATAGGAGATTGGTTGGAAAGTTGAATTATCTCACAGTCACTCGTCCGGACATCTCTTTTGCAGTTAGTGTGGTAAGCCAATTCTTAAATTCTCCTTGCCAAGAACACATGGATGCTGTTGTCCGGATTCTGAGATACATCAAGTGTGCTCCAGGAAAAGGTCTCGTGTATGAAGATAAAGGACATACTCAGATAGTTGGATACTCTGATGCTGATTGGGCAGGGTCACCCATTGATAGACGATCCACTTCTGGGTATTGTGTACTTGTTGGAGGAAACCTTATATCCTGGAAAAGTAAGAAACAAAATGTAGTTGCAAGATCAAGTGCCGAGGCAGAGTATAGGGCCATGGCATTGGCAACATGCGAACTCATTTGGTTAAAACAGTTACTCAAAGAACTTCAAATTGAAGAAGCAAGATCAATGACACTTATTTGTGATAATCAAGCTGCATTGCACATTGCTTCAAATCCAGTCTTCCATGAAAGAACTAAACATATTGAGATAGACTGTCACTTTGTCAGAGAGAAGATTGAATCAGGCGAAATTGTTACAAGTTTTGTCAACTCCAATGATCAATTAGCAGATGTGTTTACAAAATCCCTGCGAAGTCCCAGAACTAATTATATATGTGGCAAGCTTGGTGCATTTGACTTATATGCTCAAGCTTGAGGGGGAGTGTTGATATTTGTAAATATAGTGTTAAGAATATTTGTATATAGAATAGTCCCACATCGACTATATTATGTAATTAGCTGTAATCTCTCTATATATAATAAAGTCTCCGTAGTGCTTTACAAGACACACGGTTTATTCAAATGCCTCTTAGTCTTTCGTATCTTAACATGGTATCAGAGCCTCGTTTAAGATCCGGTGGGCCACCTTCTATGGTTTCCGCTATCGGGCCACCCACTGTTTATTTCCACGCTCCAGTTGTCTAGTCCTGGGCGTGAGGGGGTGTGTTAAGAGTCCCACATCGGACAATATATGGCCTGAACACGTCCTTATAAGTGGGGGCAATCCTCACCCTACAAGCCGGTTTTGTAGGGATGAGTTAGGCCAAACCCACACTTCTTAACAGTGGTTTCACAGCAGAAATACATTCTAGACTTATTGAAAGAAACAGGAATGAGTGGATGTCGTCCTGCAGATACCCCTATGGATCCTAATGCTAAACTTTGGGGAGAAGGTAGTGTTCATGTTGACACTGGAAGATATCAGAGATTGGTTGGAAAACTGATTTATTTGTCACACACCCAACCTGATATTGCTTTCTCAGTTAGTGTAGTAAGTCAATTTATGCATTCTCCTTACGAGGAACATCTTGAGGCAGTCTACCGGGTACTAAGATATTTGAAGAGAAAGCCTGATAAAGGCTTACATTTTAAGAAAACTAGTGAAAGAAATGTGTCTATCTTCACGGATGCTGATTGGGCAGGCTCGGTCACTGATAGAAGATCAACCTCTGGATATTGTAGTTATGTTTGGGGTAATCTTGTGACATGGAGGAGCAAGAAACAAGGAGTTGTAGCAAGAAGTAGTGCAGAAGCTGAGTTTAGAGCTATGTCTCAAGGTATTTGTGAAGGGTTATGGATCCTTAGAGTCCTAGAAGAACTTAAGATGAAAATTGACCTTCCATTAAAATTATACTCTGACAGTAAAGCTGCCATTAGCATAGCTCATAACCCAGTTCAACATGACAGAACCAAACATATTGAGATTGATCGACACTTCATAAAAGAGAAGTTAGATGCTGGAATCATATTCTCTCTTTTGTGACTTCAAATCAGCAAACTGCGGATATCCTTACCAAAAGTTTGGCAAGACCAACCTTTGAGCATTTGATTGACAAGTTGGGCATGATAGATATCTATGCACCAACTTGAGGGGGGGTGTTGGAATATATTATTTCTATTTGTATTATTTCCCTATTTGTATTATTTCCCTTTATTCTCCATTAAGGAAAGAATAATATCATTATTGTATTACCATTATATATACCAGCCTAGAGCTGAGGAATAAAAGATAACAGCTTTTTTTACCATTCCTTTCAATACCATTGGTTTAACCTATGGCATGATTCAACAGAGGAATTGTCATGGGAGAACCTCTGTGAAGCAATGATGGCGAGATTTGGAGGAGGTCGTTTGGAGAACCCGTTCGAAGAACTCAAGGATTTGAAGCAATCTGAGACGGTGGAGGATTACATCGCCGAATTTGAATTGTGTTCCTCTCAGTGTGGAAGGTTACCAGAACAACAATTTCTGGGCTATTTTATTGGTGGTTTACGTCACGATATCCGTTCTCGAGTAAGAACATTCAAGCCGCACAACCGGTATGTAGCGATGCAATTGGCACGTGATGTGGAACGTGAATTTGCTGAAAATTCAGGTCATGGATCTGGTTCACGTTACAAAGCGGGTCATGGCTCTTGGACAAAATCTCAAAAACCTAATTGAGCTTTTCGCAAAGGGGAAGGAAAAGGTTCTGCAATTCAGACCCAGACTAATAACTATTTGGGCAAAACGCGTACTGGTTCGGGTTCTGGATCTCAAACCGGGTCAACACGACCTACTAATTCTACAGCATCTTCTCGCCCAAATTTAGGGGACAATTTGCGCCGTCATTCTCGTGGTGTTCGCCATCTACCAAGTGCAGAAGTTAATGAACGTCGTGCAAAAGGACTCTATTTTCGCTGCAACGAACGATGGGATCCTCTCCATCAATGTGCAACAAAACAGTTACGATTGATTATCTTGGGAGATGATGAAATTGTGAACGATGAAGGAGAGATTGTCATGTTAGAGGCTGACTCAGAAGAAGAGCTCACACAAGAGGAATTAGAATGTAAAACCTTGGGACAGTTTGGTGTATCCACTAATCCAAACCAAGCCCGGACGATGAAATTGGAGGGATGTTTACAAGGTGCATCTATTTTGGTTCTTATTGACAGTGGAGCCACGCATAATTTCATATCCCCTTAAGATGGTAGAAACCCTCGGATTGCCTATGGTGCCTTCTAATCCCTTGGGTGTTAAGTTAGGAGATGGTCATCGTGTCTTAACTAGGGGTAGATTGCAATGGAATTCAGTTGAACGTGGGAGCAGTGCAGATTTGTTTTGATGCTTATGTGCTGGAGTTAGGAGGTGTGGATTTGATTTTGGGAGTTGTGTGGCTGGAAACTTTGGGACCCCACAAGTGATGATGGGGATGTGTTAGTTAACAAAGATAATTTGGGGCCTAAACAATGGAGAGTATATGTGAGAAAGAATAAGAAAGGCACAGTTAATTAGTATTCCCATATAAATAGGAGTTAGTTTAGATTTAGTTTAGATTTCTCATATAAATAGGAGTAAGTTTAGATTTCCCATATAAATAGGAGTTAGTTTAGAGTTCCCATATAAAAAGGTGTATGGGGCAGTAGCTAGGTATCTTATTATTATTATTATTTTGTTTTGCATATTAGGGTTGGGCAGTGAGAGAATTGTTTTCTCTGACTGAAGAGCATTTGCTCTGGATTTCTTTTCAGTTTTCATATTCATTAATAAAATAATTTTCTCCATTCTATTATACCCTTCCTCTGTTCTATCAGTTGGGGTCACTCTAGATGGTATATCAGGCATGGGGTGGTTCTCTTGGCCAAGTTCTTCATGTTGGCTTCGGGCTCCCTGTCTGTTTATTTCCTCAGTTGAAATCACTGTCATCTGAGCGATCCATGTGGTATCAATCGCTTTAGAGGGCATCACTTGAATTCCACCTGTAGACACGGCAACACCTGCATTCAAACATAACTAGAGAATCATAGAAGCATGACCCAAGGATTTCTTTGACTTTGATTGAGCAATAGCTTCCATGTCATCTGCAATAATCCTCCCCAAATTCACTGGCTCGTTGTTCAGAGAGTAGTGAACCGCTAAAGCTCTCCATGTAGTTAACTCCGAGCCACTTATGTTGGTGTCAAAGTTATGGTGGTAAAAGGAAACCCACGCTTTTGGGACATGTGCCAAACAACGAGTGAAGATTTTCTTTGGAACATTCTCCGGGTCATTGCTTGGAACAAAACCATACTATCCGTACCCTTGAATTGTCAATGTGCTCAACATTTCATCATACGGCCAACTCCTTCGCATTTCTCTTTTATTTTCAGCATATTTGCAAATAGGCTCTTTGAATTTGAGTTTCAACACTTTATCAATTGATTTCCACCTAAATTGAACTTGCTTCCCTCTCACGAATTGAGGTTCCTCAGGAGAGACCCTATACGCGTTTGCATAAAATTCTGTCACGAACTCCGCAAAGACCGGTTGAATGATGTTGTTGAAGTGTGTTAACTTGTATTTCTTGATGGTGGCCTGAATATCATAATACTCTCCTTTTTTCAAATCAAACTTTCTTTCTGCAATAAAATTACGCTCAGCCAAACTTTCATATCTTTGTTCATGTGCATCAGATGAAAACTTCTCCTTGTCAAATTCAAAGGAGGAAGCAGATGGCATAACCTCCTTTCTTTTGTTGGATCTCTTGGCCATTAGATGAGAAGTGGATGATAGGTGGTGAGAACACAATCTGCACACAATAAATTGCACACAGAACTTGCAAAGCACAAAGAATGGGGTGAAACGCGTTTGGAGTGTAAGGAGACCAACAAAGGGGTAGAGAGAATTGTGAAACGCGTTTGGAGAAATTGCAGGGGTATTTATAGTTTAGGCCAAACCTGAAAACGCGTCTGGGATGAGAGGAACGCGTCTCCGGGCGCATGTAGGTCTATGGAACGCATTTCCGGACGCATCTGATCAGTGGCCAAAATTTCTTGCCTTGTAGACGTCTCAGCACGCGTTTGTGCAGGGAACTTTGCTTTTTCATTTTCTTGTGCTTTGCAAGTTCTGTGTGCAATTTCTTGTGTGCAGATTGTGTTCTCACCACCTACCATCCACTTCTCTCTAATGGCCAAAAGATCCAACAAAGGAAAGGAGGTTATGCCATCTGCTTCCTCCTTTGAATTTGACAAGGAGAAGTTTTCATCTGCTGCACATGAACAAAGATATGAAATTTTGGCTAAGCGTAATTTTATTGCAGAAAGAAAGTTTGATTTGAAAAAAGAAGAGTATTATGATATTCAAGCCACCATCAAGAAATACAAGTTAACACATTTCAACAACATCATTCAACCGGTCTTTGCGGAGTTGGTGAAGGAACTTTATGCAAACGCATATAGGGTCTCTCCTGAGGAACCTCAATTCACCAGTTTTGTGAGAGAGAATCAAGTTCAATTTGGGTGGAAATCAATTGATAAAGTGTTGAAACTCAAATTCAAAGAGCCTATTTGCAAATATGCTGAAAATAAAAGAGCAATGCGGAGGAGTTGGCCGTATGATGAAATGTTGAGCAAATTGGCAATTCAAGGGCAGGAATGGTATGGTTTTGTTCCAAGCAATGACCCGGAGAATGTTCCAAAGAAAATATCCACTCGTTGTTTGGCACCTGTTCCAAAAGCGTGGGTTTCCTTTTACCATCATAACTTTGACACCAACATAAGTGGCTAGGAGTTAACTACAGGGAGAGCTTTAGCGGTTCACTACATGCTGAACAACGAGCCAGTGAATTTAGGGAGGATTATTGCAGATGACATGGAAGCTATTGCTCAATCAAAGTCAAAGAAAGCCTTGGGTCATGCTTATGTGATTCTCCAGTTATGTTTGAATGCAGGTGTTGTCGTGTCTACAGGTGGAAATTCAAGTGATGCCCTCTAAAGCGATTGATACCACATAGATCGCTCAGATAACAGTGATTGCAACTGAGGAAATAAACAGACAGGGAGCCCGAAGCCAACATGAAGAACTTAGCCAAGAGGACCACCCCATGCCTGATATACCTTCTGGAGTGACCCCCACATTCCGTCATCACACCTTTGTGGATGAAGATTCATATGCTCATCGGGTAGAGATGCGTCAATTCTGTTTCATGCAGGATATGTGCGCCACATTTAATATGTCTGGGAAGTATCTCACCCACGAGACTGATACATGGGCTGCTGCACAGCGATACTGAAATCGTGCGGCTGCGGAACCTCCAGCCCCTTTTTATGGTCGTTATCAGATACCAGGTTTTTCGCATGACATGCAGATAGGAGGACCCATAGCTCCTCAAGGAGCCCCTCGACCTCCACCATCGACTGATCCCATGGACCACTTCCAGCCCACTTCTGACGATATGGAGATACTCCGTCAGACAGATCTCACCAGCAGTCTTCGCATTATTTACAGGGACCTTGGCCTAGAGGATGAATAGTTGTTTGAGTGTCATTTTGGTCATTTTATTATGATGTATTTGTGTGTGCGTTTATATCTGTCTTGTTTTTCTTTCTCTATTGTTTTTAGTTTTTATGTTAAGTTTTATAATTTTCCTTCTGTGTAATTCCTATCTCAATTAATGCAAGCTAGCTTGTCTTTTATTTTATGAAATGTCTTTGGTATGTACTGATAAAAGTGGCAACAACGGATGACGTGACGCACCCTAAATGGGTTATTTTCAAACGCTAATACACAATTGTACCTCTAATTGTTGATAACTTTTGTTGTTTTATTGTGGTAGATTACACGCTGTTGAAAAGAGCTACAAGCTCACCATGCCTGATTGAGACACCACATCAAGCTAAATACAGTGCAGACGTCGCTCATCTCTCCCGACCGGTGAGAATCAGAAAAATCCAAACACCATATATCTTTTGAGGGAATTCTGGTATGTTGTATTATCCGCTGAGGCAAATTTTGTTGTTTATTTTAGCCTAATGCCTTGTAGTCACCCCTATTTATCATATATCCTTTGTATAACCCTTTGAGTTTTTCCATTTTTGTTTACCACATCATTTAACCATTAGCCCAAACACTTCCCTACCTTGTTTAGAGTAATGTGGGTCGTTCTTGAATCTGAGTTTCATTCTAAGTTTCGGGTTGCTTTTGGAATAGCAACCTGTAAGTTTGGGGTACTGCACACAGATAAGGTGAAACATAGTGAGTGCGAAATAAAAAAACAAAAAGAAAAGAAGAGCACTCACTAAAGGAAATACTTGGTGAAGGCCAAAAAAATAAAAAATAAATAAAAAAAAGAGAAAAAAAAATAGTAATAATAAAATAAAACTCCAAGAAATAAGGAGTTAGAGTTGACCGGTAAGAAGTTGTGTTTGAAAGAATCTCTTTAGTGATATCTAAGAAGAAATACAGTGAAAGAACGAGTAACACTTACTCTGAACCCTAAACCCTCTGATCCTCGCTTTTCATATCCCACCTTAACCATAGCCTCGTTACAACCCTGAAGACCTCAAAAAGTGTGTGTGTCGGTATAGTAGAATCTGGTTAAAACATTTTCAAGCCTATGGTATAATGTGCATACTAAGAATGTTGAGCGATTAAACACTTTCAACCAATCGAGAGATTCTGTGAGATTGTGTTATGAGATAGTGACTGATGCAATGCTTTTATGTGAGACTGTGGTGAATGAGTTGGATATGGTGAAAATGCAAAGCTAAAAACATCAACACGTAATTATCATGGTAGAGCACAAGAGGAAGAAATTTATGAGGTAAATTTGTGATTTTTTTTTGTACAAGTTGTTTGAGGACAAACAACAAGCTAAGTTTGGGGTTGTGATCAATCACAGTTTTGCTATACTTTATCAGTCGTCTCTGTTAGTTTTTGTGATGTTTGGTTACTAAAATAAGCCAATTGCAATAAAAATGTCATTGTTTTATAACTGTCTGGA
Organism: Vicia villosa; assembly: GCF_029867415.1. NCBI lineage: Eukaryota > Viridiplantae > Streptophyta > Magnoliopsida > Fabales > Fabaceae > Vicia > Vicia villosa. The sequence continues at coordinate 45,103,469 of NC_081183.1, read as the reverse complement.
TAATTGGTTTATTTCCGAGACTACTGATATTTGTAGGAAGATATTGTGTGTTTTGCAGGTAAAACGGCTAAGAAGTGAATCGAGCACTGATCAGATGCATCCTCCTGACGTGTAAAAGTTAAGAAAAGGCATTTTGCCCAAACGTGTGTCCAAACGCGTCTCCAAGCCTGCCAAGAAGCCAGAAATTCCCGCTCCTACCCACACGCGTCCCCAGACACGTCCCACTCAAGCAAGGAGTCTGAAAAATGAGCATCTGCTCATACGCGTTCCAAGACGCGTCTCTGACCCCCACACGCGTGCCCAAACGCGTCCAGCCCAAGCCAAAAATGATCCCCTGGTCACATGCGTCTCCACACGCGTTCCTAGTGGAGGAAAAGCAAAGGAAAAGCATCCTTCTGGCCACACGCGTCCCTGGACGCGTCTCCTTGCTCCAGACCTGTGCCCACACGCGTTTCTGCGTAGTATTTTGGGTTTCCTCCTCTGAAAAGCCCAAAAAGACAGAAATAAAAGGGAAGGAATGCGTTTAGAAGAGGGTTCAACGAATTTTAGGAGAAAAAATATATTTTTGAAGACTGGAGAACTCAGCATTGGAGGGAGTTTCATGATCTAAGACTACAACACGTCTGAAGATTGATTCATCCAAAAATTGCTGTAATGAACATTGTTTTTATCTTAGTTTTATTTTCTGTTATGAGTAGCTAAACCCCCCATTGCTAAGGAAGTGACCCTGATTTTAATTGTGATGAACTGGTTGAATTGATGCAATAACAATACTAGTTTTCCAAATTGTTGATTTGTTCTTTATCTAATCGTAATGTTTTATCCGTCAGAAAAACGGATTTTGAATATTGATAAGTGACTTTAACTGGACAGTAATTTCCTTGTTGACATGATCTAGAACATATGATAATTCATATCTCCTAGGACTAGGGATATCTTATTATAACTGGAATTCTTGTTATTTGAATACTTGATCTTACCGTAATTACCTATGGACATAGTAATTAGGTTGTGATGTCGAGAATATCTTCTTACTAAGGACTTAGAATTAGATACTCTAGAGAACCGGTAATCAACTGATAAACTTATGTTGTTGCATTAAGAAGACAAGTTTGTTGTAGGAAAAATCATTCACCGAGCCCCTAGCAATCTGCTCATCTCTGATAATTGTTGATTTATTCTTACTGTTTTTAAATATAATTTTAGTCATTCTTGTAGAACATCAAACGAAACCCCCAGATTCTTTTGTTTAATTGAATCATTATAGAACTTATATTGCCACATCAATCCTCCAGATCGATACTTAAATAATTTGCACTTTATTTACTACATCGGTAGAAAATAGTGCACTTGCTATTTTTCCGATCAAAGATTTAAGGCAACCTTTAATGGAGGAAAAGAAGGATGAATCTAAGAAGGGGGCTGAATTGAAACAACTACCTGAGAACCTCAAATATGTCTTCCTCGACACTGAAAGTAGATGCCCGGCTATAATAAGTTCCAACCTTGAAGTTCTCCAAGAGAATAAGCTTGTCGAAGTTCTGAAAAAGCACAAAAGCGCTATGGGATGGTCGATTGAAGATTTGAGACGGATTAGTCCTACAGTTTGCATGCATAAAATTCTCATGGAAGATTATCAGAGACCGGTTGTTCAACCCCAAAGGCGACTAAATCCTGTTATGAAAGAGGTGGCAAGAAAAGAAGTGGTCAAACTATTAGATGTTTGAATGATTTATCCTATATCTGATAGTGCTTGGGTGAGCCTTGTACATGTGGTACCAAAGAAGGGGGGAACTACAATTATAAAGAATGAGAAAAATGAGTTGATCCCTACAAGGACGCTTACAGGGTGGAGAGTATGTATCATAGAAGGTTAAATATGGCTATAAGAAAGGATTACTTTCCTTTACCATTTATCGACTAGATGTTAGAAAGGTTAGTTGGTCATGATTACTATTGTTTCCTCGATGGTTACTTGGGGTATAATCAGATAGTTGTTGCACTAGAAGATCAAGAGAAGACCGCATTCACATGTCCATTTGGTATTTTTGCCTACAGAAGGATGTCATTTGGGTTATGTAATGCTCCTGCCACATTTCAAAGATGCATGCAATCTATATTTGCTGATATGCTTGAAAAGCATATGGAAGTCTTCATGGACGACTTCTCGGTTATTGGTAAGTCTTTTGATAATTGTTTGACTAACCTTGCTCTTGTGTTAGAAAGATGCCAACAGACCAACTTAATCCTCAATTGGGAGAAGTGTCACTTCATGGTGCGTGAAGGTATAGTTTTGAGTCACAAAATTTCCCACAAAGGAATAGAAGTGGACCAAGCAAATATTGAAGTTATATCAAAGCTACCCCCACCTATGAAAGAAAAAGGTATTCGAAGTTTCTTAGGGCATGCGGATTTTTACCGCAGGTTCATAAGAAACTTTCTAAGATAGCAAAACCCTTAACTACTCTTTTGGTTAAGGACAAAGTTTGTGTTTGATAAAGAGTGTGCAGTAGCATTTGAGACCATAAAGAAAAAATTAGTATCGGCACCAATTGTTGTGGTCCTGGATTGGTCTCTACCTTTTGAGATCATGTGTGATGCAAGTGATATTGCAGTAGGGGCAGTTTTAGGCAGGGGCAGTTTTATACAGGGTCGATCCCGACATTTCAGAGGCCCCAGACAAATATTAAATTTTTTATATTTTAAATTATTATTATAAAATAAAATTTTATAATATATTTTTTTAATAAAACAAAATAAAAAATAATAGGACTAAACATAAATATTAATGTATTAAATTTTATTATATGAATTTAATAATAAATAAATTTATTATTTGATAAATTTTTTAAATATAAATTAAATATAATTTATATATATTATTCAAAATTTATTTTTTTAAAATTGAAAAGGCTCATAAGATGCATATATGATTTTTTTTATAGTTATATTAATACAATTTTTTTTTATAGTTATATTAATACAATATTTTTTTAGAAGTTCATGTGAAAACGTGAAAACTATTAAACTCTTTTATAAATGCTCGTGTTATATATAAGGCAAATTTTTAATATTTTAAATATAAAATAATAAGTTAATCAAAATAAATTTGGAGAGAGAAGTTTAGCAAAACAATTATTATCTCTCGATTATGATGCATTTAAGTGAATGGATTGTAAAAGACACTTGAAAGGAGTCGAACTCAAGACATGTGAAATACAAAACAATTTCAACTACTGTTGGGCTACCGTTGAACTTGAAATAATATTGGCGCAAATTTCATTTATTACTTAACATTTATTATTATTTTTTACTCTTCACCCGATTTTGAGGCCCCCGATTTTTTGAGATCCTGGGCTGTGGGCCTGGTTGTCGTGGCCCAGGGCCGGCCCTGGTTTTAGGACAGCGTAGAGAAAAATTGTTACATGTCATTTACTACGCTAGTCATGTGTTGAATCCTCCACAGATGAACTATGTGACCACCGAAAAGGAGTTGCTAGCTGTTGTTTATGCCTTCGATAAATTCAGGCAATATCTGTTGGATTTTAGAGTCATTATTTATACTGACTATGCTGCTTTCAAGTATCTTTTTGCTAAACAGGATTCTAAGTCATGACTCTTGAGATGGATCATACTCCACCAGAAGTTTGATGTGGAAATTCGTGACAAGAGAGGGTGTGAAAACACTGTAGCAGATCACCTCTCTCGAATGTCACCAATTGAAGAGGCGGAAGACAAACGTCCAAAAAAGGATGAGTTCACTAATGCACTCCGTGTGTCATGCAACTTCTTTTCTGTTTCGGCTGTACCATCCTACAATCTCAGTCCGGCTTCTTCATGTTACGTCCAACATTTTCTCTTTTGTCATTCTTTTTTTTTTCTTCGGCTGTACCAACTTTCTAAGGTGACTTGTGAGTGAGTTCGGGTTGTATCTTCGAGTGCATTTCATCAATGGCAGCCCCTTGATGTGTCTGCTCAATACCAAACTTGTTTAACTCTTCACCTTGTCGGAATAGCTCCACACCTTGCCTTGTTTGCTCGGTGCGGAGGTAGCCAATTTCATTTTGAACCCATTCCCATTGGTTCGTTGGCACGTGGGAGGGTTCTTCAGTCGACTGGTTTTCTCCCTGAGGAGGCATAACTTCTTCTCTTTGTTGCTCGTCCTTGCCACCGGTACCTACAAAATAGTCATCCATATCATCGTCCCCATCTTCCGGGGCGATGTTCTCATACAACCAATTAGCCATGCTAGAGATGGTGATAAAGTTAGGAGCAGACAGAACAAGAATGTGTTTCTTGTGAATAACGAGTGAATAATAATCACGGTGAATCTCAATCATCTACTGATTCACCAAAGCCTCCATATCAATTTTTGTCTTACTTGCAACAAAAGGAACTTCCAGCAATTCACTATTATAATGGAAATGATCGGCGATCTGAGTGATCATACCACAGACATAAATGCCACATGTACTTGTTCGCCCAATCTACCTAAATAGTTTGCCGCAAACATTCACCCGTTGGTGGTGGACCATACAAAACAAGAAAAATAACTCCCGTTGGGTGGCTACCCCGGTACTGTCTCCTCTTCCAAATAGAGTGTACGCCAACCCTTTCTGGGCGTACCTGAAACACGGGTTTTGAATACCCGACGCTTTGGCCTCTTTAGCGACAGAACCAATTTTACCTATAATTGTCGCCCAGAAATCACTTGCAACAAAAGTGTCGGGTACCGAACCTGGACCTGTAATTGGGAGACGAAGAATCTCTCCCAATTTCTCAACAGTAAGTTCATGGTCGTTATTAAAAAGGCGGAAGGTAAGAGTACCGTAATACTCCCGCTCCGAGCCTGTCCACCTATGTTTCAGTTTAAACTCTACAGTGTTCAAAAATTCTAATGTTATTCGCTCAAAAATGAGTGTTTCGAACTGCATAAATTCTAACATACCCAACGAATGAAACATGCGATGAATTTCAGTTTTTAAGCACAAATTATCCAGAATGTTGTTACAGATATACCTGGTCGGAATGAGCTTACGCTTAAGGTGAGTCGAATACCGTTTTCAGTGCTCGGATTTGACAAAGATAATGTCGTGAGCGTTTCCGGCTCTCCTTGCACGCTGTCTTGGTCGTGAAGGCTCCGCCTCATTACCCCGTGAAACCATTCTTCGAGAAAGCATGTTGGGTACCTACAAAAAATTCAAGTAAAAATAAAGTATGGCGTTAGAGGAAAAAGTTATCGTTACTAGGTAGAGGATGGAGGAACTTTTGTGAAGCGAGTTTGTGATTTGGAGAGGTTCACAAACTCGCTTAAAACCTCTGCATGGTCCGTAGTGAAGCTGATCATTCTGTGTTTTATCGTCACTCTGCCCAAGGATGTATCTATCTTATTGTATATGTGGATGATATTGTCATAACTGGCAGTGATCAGCAAGGAATACTCCAGTTAAAACAACATCTCTCGAATCAATTTCAGACAAAAGATTTTGGTAAACTCCGCTATTTCTTAGGTATTGAGGTAGTCCAATCTAAAGATGGTTTGGTGATTTCTCAGCGGAAATATGCTATGGATATTTTGGAAGAAACAAGTTTGTTGAACGCTAAACCAACTGATACTCCTATGGATCCAAGTGTCAAACTCCTACCCAATCAGGGGGGGGGGGGGGGGCTATCTGACTCAGGAAGATATAGGAGATTGGTTGGAAAGTTGAATTATCTCACAGTCACTCGTCCAGACATTTCTTTTGCAGTTAGTGTGGTAAACCAATTCTTAAATTCTCCTTGCCAAGAACACATGGATGTTGTTGTCCAGATTCTAAGATAAATCAAATGTGCTCTAGGAAAAGGCCTCGTGTATGAAGATAAAGGACATATTCAGATAGTTGGATACTCCGATGCTAATTGGGCAGGGTCACCCATTGATAGACGATCCACCTCTGGGTATTGTGTACTTGTTGGAGGAAACCTTATATCCTGGAAAAGTAAGAAACAAAATGTAGTTGCAAGATCAAGCGCCGAGGCAGAGTATAGGGCCATGGCAATGGCAACATGTGAACTCATTTGGTTAAAACAGTTGCTCAAAGAACTTCAAATTGAAGAAGCAAGACCAATGACACTTGTTTGTGATAATCAAGTTGCATTGCACATTGCTTCAAATCCAGTCTTCCATGAGAGGACCAAACACATTGAGATAGACTGTCACTTTGTCAGAGAGAAGATTGAGTCGGGCGACATTGTCACTAGCTTTGTCAACTCCAATGATCAATTAGCAGATGTGTTTACAAAATTCCTGCGAAGTCCCAGAACTAATTATATATGTGGCAAGCTTGGTGCATTTGACTTATATGCTCAAGCTTGAGGGGGAGTGTTGATATTTGTAAATATATAGTGTTAAGAATTTTGTATATAGAATAGTCTCACATCGACTATATCATGTACTTAGTTGTAATCTCTCTCTATATAATAAAGTCTCCGTAGTGCTTTACAAAACACACGGTTTATTCAAATGTCTCTTGGTCTCTTGTATTTCAACAGCTTTTAATTTGTTTATGTTTTTGTAGGATTCAATAAAAAATTTGAAAAAGCGTGGAAAAGACTAATTCAAGTTATATCACGTTAACCAGAGAAATTATATGATATTTTACTATGGTAGCTTATGATGACAAAGTAAGGAAAGGAGTCGTACACAAGAAACCGAAGAAAAAGAAGAGAAATTGCAAAAGGACGCAAAAACCTGTCGCACCTATAAAGCAGAGCACGCTATTTCTAACATGGATAGAACAAAATCAACAAATGCAAAAAACGGGTAGTACCAAAGGCCATGCAGCTTGATATTCTGCCATTGCAAAAATTGTGGCGCTCATACAAAGCAATAATTGCACTAACTACGATCACACACAGGCTTCCACATCAGCAACATTGCAAAAATCATAGTGCACCTATAATGTAAAGTGGCACAATTCTGCAAGAACATGATTTTCCTATAAATTGTAAAATGTGTTTAGACATTATGGTTCAAAATTTTATGAACAAGGAGACAAATTCCTAATTGTTTGTAAGGTTTAATTATTCTCTTTCTAGTGTATTGGCTATGAACCCCTTAAAGATGGGTGGTTAGTTCTCTTAGATTAAGTTTCCTTAAATCAATTTGCCCTCAATAATGTGAACCATGTGATATTTTTAGATTTGCTCTCCGTTATGATGAACTTATTATAGTTATTCAATAATATTTTATGGGTGACTTGCAAGCTGCTTATGTCAAGGCTACTCCAATACTTAGGAATGATAAAATGTCCTCGATTCAGTTTCCTTGTCTCAGCCTTGAGGACAAGTCTGCTTTATCAGCGGAAGGTAGTGATAGGATACTGGTTTTGAGCCTAAGCGGAATAGGGAAGTTAGGACACTGGCATTAGAGCCATCCAATTCTGTCACTGAGTGGAAATATGAGGGAAGCAAGTGGAGTGAGGGAATCATTCATGTTTACTATTGTTTCTCTCAAGTTAGAGCTCTTGAACTCATTTTTTTATTGAATAATATACAGTTTCATTCTCTTGAATTCACGGTTTCTATCATGTTCTATTGGACAACAAAGGAATTGAGACTTGGCAGCTGTAGTTTTGCTTAAATTAATCTTGTAAAGATTATTGGGTAACTTGCAGGCTGCTTATGTCGAGGCTACTTCAGTGCATAGGAATGATAAAATATCCTCAACTCAGTTTCTTTATCTCAACCTTGAGGAAAAGCCTGCTTTTTTTGCGGCAGGTAGTGATAGGACGCTGGTCGGTGGTCGCATGCAATATTATCCCAAATTCTGATTACACTAACTGAATGAATATAAAATACTGCCATTTATGTGAAGGTGAAGTACACACACCTGAAGAGGTACACAGCAAAAACTAACTGCTTTGTGCATATCTGAATTTGCATAAGCTCCAGAGGTCAGTGTTTCACTTGCAGCCTCTAAGAAATGTGATACAGGCTCAAGAAGAGCAACCTGAATTTTAAAACAAATAAGAGATAATAAAAGATGATCAATTAACTTTTAAATTTCAAACATGAAAGAATTCCAAACTGATATAAAAGAGAAAAGCTAATGACACATGTAAGAGAGGTCGCATGCATACAAAAGATATTGAAGATAAAAAAATAATATATATATATATATATATATATATATATATATATATATATATATATATATATATATATATATATATATATATATATATATATATATATATATATAAAGAGAACGGAAGAAACCAAAATTTGCATTTGGCGAAGTGATAGAACAAGGTTGTGGCGTGGCACTAAAATGCTCAACCCGGACACAGTAACTATTTTCATTTTATAAGGCTAGACATAAAAGATGTTAAAATTACTGCTGCTAATTTTAGATGCTTTTCAATATTACAATCTCTGCTTATCTCCCTTAGCCTTACCCTATTCTTTCTGAATAAGATAAATTGGGCCGTGGTTCAATTTCCTTCCCTCTCTCTTGAATTGTGCATAACAGAATTCAGTTAGAGATTAGTTGTAACTAATTAATTCCTGTTAGGAGTTAGTTACTCAACTGCTCTATAAATTCTCCTATTATAACAGAACCGATGAGAATGAAAAACTTTAAATTCTGTTAACTCTCTCTGCTTCTCTCTCCACTCTCTTCTTCTCAATGAGTATCATTTCTAACATGGTATCGGGTCCGGATTGTCTAACTTTGACGCGGGAACGTCACCCTGACTTTAAAGATTTTTCATCCGTTCAATTAATCTAATGCTTAAACAAGCTGCCACGTGAATATTTATTAAATTATTTATTTGCAAAACTAAAAACTCAAAGGGAGGAGAAAAATCAGCCCACTCTAAACCCTTTGTAATGCTATTGGTTGGAGAGATAAAGAGGTGGTCTATGGAGATCCGTCCACCGGAGGACCGCCCTAGAAGACCATATGCCACAACGACTCCAAAACTTGATACGAATCCAGAACATGATTATGACATATTTGAGATATACAACTGGTTATACATTATCGTGTTTGATTGGGGCTGACCGAGTCAAGATTGCGGCGGAGTTACATAACTTCGACGCAGGAAGCACCATTTTTTTCTTTTTCATTCATCTCTCATTGTATTTTGAACAAAAGAATGAAGGTGGCACTGTTGTGAGATAGAAGCAAGAAAGTTGTTCTATTCCATATTCACGCTTATGGTGGTGACAAGGCTACGCCGACCGGTGGCTACAGCAGAACAAGATGGCAGGAAGGGTGATTAAAGGAGGATTTTTATTTATGTATGTGTTGAGATTTCTCTATAGTGTGTTTTTTAATTTTCCTTTTCATAAATCTCTAAATGGTCACATGGCATCTCCTTAGAAAATACGATTGATCTAACGGACAAAGAAGTGCAAACTGCACTCTACCTTTCCCGGCCAAAAGTTAGTGAATCTGTTTCCGTATCATAGAGCTTCACTAGATCCACTGTGTGTTCCTATTCTCTTCGTCTTTTTCATGGCTACATACACCTACTTCGTCTCCAACTAGTAGAGCTACTACAGCTCATGATGAAGTTACAGCCGCTGCAAAATCAACATTCTAGTAACGAATCTATGTGAAGTTAGATGAAAATAACTATCGACAAATGAAACAACAAGTTTCTACGTGGCACAAAAATGGTAAAGTTTGTTGTCACACTGCAAATTCTTAAGCGCTTTCTCACGGTTGCAGATTGAGTGACTCTGGGTTAAAGAACCTTGACTACGTCACATGGGAAGAGCAAGATTCTCTTATATGCGCACGGCTTTTATCCATAATCTCCAATGTTCTTCTCTCTCGATTCATCTTACTGCACCAGTTGAGGCACGTTTGAGAAGAAATCCATGTGTTTTTCAATACTGCACCAGTTGAGGCACCCTTTGACAATGATCACATCTTCGATCTTAATTGTCTAGATCATGTCACACTGCAAATTCTTAAGCGCTTTCTCACGGTTCCAGATTGTGTGACTCTGGGTTAAAGAACCTTGACTACGTCACATGGGAAGAGCAAGATTCTCTTATATGCGCACGGCTTTTATCCATAATCTCCAATGTTCTTCTCTCTCGATTCATCTTACTGCACCAGTTGAGGCACGTTTGAGAAGAAATCCATGTGTTTTTCAATACGCAAATGAAAACACAATCTAGACAATTAAGATCGAAGATGTGATCATTGTCAAAGGGTATGTGTTATACTGCAGAATTCTTCGCACGCATTTGTACAATTGTTGACACTCTAATTTTAATTGGTGATCCTATTCTTCATCTTGATCAAATTGAGCTTATTCTCGAAGCCACCAACTGAGCTTGACTCGGTTGAAGCTGCAGTCAACACTAGATCTGACTTCATTTCTCTTGATGAACTAGAATCTCTCCTTATGACTCAAGAAGGCTTGTATTAATAAGTCAAAAAAGGAAGTAACAGAAGCAGTGTCAGTTTCTCAGTTAATCTCACTCAAGATACATCACAATTTCCTAACCTTCATAATCTCTACTCTAATGATCCTAACGCTTTCAATTACCTAAATTCTGGTCCTGGGGGTCGTGGAAATCAGTTTCGAGGTTGTGGTTTTCGTGGTGGAAGGTTCGGAGGTCGTGATGCTCATAGTGGCAACCGGAATTATGTTCAATGTTAGATCTGTTACAAGACTATTATAGTCACAGAGCTGATGTCTTTAAATTCACCATATAGTCAGAGAGTTGATGTCTTTAATTTCACCATATCCCTGGCCACTAAATGCACCAAATAAACCTGCTCCAAATATCTGAGCTCTTTTATATAAAAATACTTGACGACCTTTGTATACCGAGTGGTCTCTAAAGCCTTGAACATTTCATTCATATTAAGAGTCAGTGAAACGAATTCTATGCGCACTATCAATATCAACTTGAAAATTAAATACTTAAAAATTGATCATACTTAAAAATAAATTCTATACGCATTACTAACAAATTTTAAGCAATGGAAGACACTTAGACAAGAAAAGAAGAAAATGTTCTACCAGGAAAATGATGTGCAACAAGGGCAACAAGATTCATAGCTGATTTTCCATACTGCTCAACAAGATTAGAAGCTTTTCTGTCAAAATTTCTTTCTAGCTGAATCCCAACCTAGCAGTAGAAGTGAAGATATTAGACATGACTATGAAATTTCAAGAGATGCTATTTACTAACAGTTACATTCACAGAATTAAATGTCAAAAAAAGAAATGAAACTAATAAAAACAAAAGTGGATATAACTGTGACTAAAGGTAACTTCAGAAGCAATGATTAGTTTTACCTCGTGAACACATTCATAGAAAGCAAGCAAATTCAAAGGAAGAGGTCTAGGCCCATTTGAAAGCTCGCGTAGTTGTGGACCTAAAAATATGAATTGAATTTGTCAGTGAGTTATGCGGAAAACTATTTCTTCGTAGAAAGCAAGCAAATCCATCATAAGGCCTGATGTAAACAGAGATGTCGATACATATTTTTTAAAAAGCTGCCACTTGAACAAAAATATCATACTCGGTATTGTTCTCTCATGTGAGTAATTACAATTTACAATTTGAACGTGGTTCATGCTCAAGCACGCCAGGCAATCAAATATATATCAAGCAAAATTATTGTATTTAAACTGAGCATAATATGAACATAGACTTCAGTGTTCTGTTCACTGTCCTGAGGCCTGATTACCTACTGTTAAGTAATATGTAACTGTATACACCAGTACATGCTCTACGATACAATATAAGCTCGTTTCACTTATGTACCTAACTACCTACCCTTAAATAATCTTAACAAACTGTAGTATCAAATTTCATTTGATGATAAAAACATGAACTGAATTGAAGATGAAGTTTGACACGTCCTATTGTCAGTTCCCTACCATTCTAATTTCTATGCATGAAAACAGACATGTTAGTTTTGAAGACTTATCGTTTGACACATCAAATGCAGACCTACCGTTTTGAATGTCAAGTAAACAACTGAAATGAACACCAAGAATTCAATTCAACTTCCTCATACTCAACTAAAATTAGATTCATAATATAAAATTACCCCTATAAGCTAATAAGAACACATTCCTAAATTGTTTAGACAACTAAGAGTTGAATACAAACACTTACAGTTACATTAACCCTGATCTAACATTCTATCCATGCCACCTTGACCGCCATTTTGACTTTGATCCATCTACCCAAATCACAAGAACAAATCAGAAAGAAAACACAAGAGAGAAAACAATACAGAACAAAAACAATCCAAAAAAGTCTTCACACCTTTACCTCTCCCTATCACCAAAAAGATGTCAGCTTCGATTCAAACTTCCATTCAAACCTCGTTTAAGTATCTTATAAATAGATTTTTGGTACCAGAGGGTTTTCTTGTTAAGGTCGCCGGTTTGTTCCCTCCACATATCGTCGGCGGTAATGTATTCACGGCCATTGTTATCTAAGCCGCCGGCGTCCATGCCGCTTATTCTCTTGATTGAAGGGAAAGGGAAAGGATATGAGTGACGAGTGTGAGCATTAATGTTACGAGTTCTCGAGACGGAGTGACAAATACTGGTCTTTCTTTCCTGTTTGTGTATAGAATTAAAATAATAAAAAATATTTTATTATACCAAAAATACTTTTAAAAAATTAAAGGCAATAATCTCTCTTTAAAACAAAAATTGGTAAAAAGAAAAAAATAAAATTAATGTATTTTATTTTATTTTATTTATCAAATACACCAACTTCTTTTACTTATTTTTTATAATTTGTTATAGATCAAATTGTTATGAACCAACCCAAGGCTCAATATAAAGGGTTGATCATACATTAGTCTAATCAAGGCAATCTAAGGTATATAGTAGGGATCTTCGTGGTACGGTTTATGCGGTTTTGACCAAAAATATCATTGAACTGCAAGAGGAATAATCGGGCAGTTTGGTTTATCAAATACACCAACTTCTTCTACTCTAATCCTTGTCACTTGCACGTTACCCACGTAGAGGTAACATTCAAACAGAAGGGGTGAGATATCACAATAATATAGTAAATCATATAATGGTAACTATGCAACAGATATCCCATAAGTATAAATGGAATTCATACTTCTACAGTTTATATTATATTCATTAATCCACCCATACAACAACATACATAAGCACATTTAATCATTACGTAATAGACACATTCGTGCAATGATATTGACTCGACTTCATGCATGTGGTACCATCAAGGCATAAGCCCTCTCCAAAATGGCAAATAATGGGCAATAACAAAGCGCAAGCTGTAACACCCTTCTAAACCCCCGTGGAATATTAATTAAATTCAGAGTAAAACATGTAAAAGGGTATTACAACTCCAAAACATTTAAATCATGTCATGTCTTATGAGGAACATCAAACCATATTAATTAGCAAACATGTTAACACATCGGAATTACTTCATAATTTGAATAACATAAAGCATCGGTATCCAACACTAAGAAATCACCGACTTAAAACCAACCAAAATATTATTCTAACAAGGAATAATAGTTCATCAACCAACTCTAAGTAAACGTTCTCCAGTATTACAAAACCATAGCATGATACCAACTCAACCGAACTAAACGAAATAACTCTATGAGCTATCCTCACCAGCATAAGCCGCTACTCCTTAATCTGAAAATGGTCAATAATAAGGGTGAGACAAATCACATTTAAATTATATTATAAGCTCATAATAATAAAACTTCATAAATAGATCATTCACCCAACTGCAACACAATCAGATTTCGAAAATCATTCATAAATAGTTATCCACATAGCTCAATCATAAAACACAACACACCAATATAACACTCGACAACTTCCAATCATGTTATATCACATATATGCAAATGCAACGACTCTTATGCATGTGGTACCAATCATGGGATTAACTCATCTCACCGATCCACCACCAACAAGATACGGCTACTTTCACTCACTAATTCTACACAATGGAAATTAGCTACCGCTGATCCAACACCACCAGGATACAGCCACAATTATGATTATGTATGCATGCACCACCTTAAGCATGCTAATCATCAACACCAATTAATATGAACAATCCTTATCATATTTCAACTCACCAAAGCAACATCAAAACAATGCATTTATATTTCAATACCATTCAGAAATTAAATTATGCATAATCAACAGTCAATTTCAATATCTACAACCCAATTATGTAACACCCTTCTAAACCCCCGCGAAAATATAATATAATCAGAGTAATAACACATCAAGGATGCTACAATTATTAAAATAAATAAAAACGTCAAGTCGATTGTCATGCTTTATTAGAAATTAACCAATATCAAACATGTGTTTAGCACAGCGGAACTTAATTCAACAGTATTAGGAAACATCTCCACACAAATACTCAATACATAAATCCATAGCCAAAATGGCAACAATGTATAACAAGTAACGCTAAGACTAATCGATCCCAGTGTTACAATCAGAGCATGACTCGACACGAACTACGGGCTAGCCTACAAGCTATCTTCACCCAATCAAGACGCCGCTACATCCTTAATCTGAAATCATCAAAGTAAGGGTGAGTTTCATTCGAATTAATAACCATTATACAATCATAAGCAATAAAATCTCATAGCAATTATCATCCATCCAACATACATATAGTCGGAATTATCACAATAAGCAAGCATCAATTCAACAATATTTGGCCATCGGCCCACAACTCTTCATTCCATACAATACTCAAGTTATATTAACAACAACTCCTTAATACATCAATCATGTAAACACACCAAGGCATAACACTGGATCTCATCCAATCATGTTATAACCAATGCATATGATTCAACTGACACTATGCATGTGGTACCAAAATCCGTG